>NW_027208244.1:0-69616 GCF_964237555.1 Oryctolagus cuniculus | reverse complement strand
GCGGGCGAAGGGCGAAGGGCAGACGGAAGCCCAAGGGGGCCCGCCCGCCCGCTCCGCTGCGAAGCGCGCCCGCCCTGGAGGCCAGGACCCCAGGGGGCAGAAGTGGGTCTGGCTTTGCATTGCCCGACCAGCGGGAGGGAGCCAGCCAGGGGCAGCCAGTTGCATCCTCCCGGGAACTGCCAGCGGAGGCTTTTGGGGAGCGCGCTGCCAACTCTTGGCTTGGCCGGGGGAGACCTGCCGTCTCTGTGGCTCCAGCCGGCCAGCAGGCTGCAGGGTCGGGCGCAGGGGCCGTGGGGCTCTGGAGCTTGCTGCCTTGCCCGTGGGCAGGGCCTCCACGGGCCAGCCAGGTGGCACAGGGTTCCTGGGGCTGCGCCTCCTCCCGGCCCGGCCCGGCCCGGCCCAAGGGAGGTGGGGGGAACCTCGGAGGCGCCCAGGAACGCAAGAGGGCCCAGACTGCGGCCCTGCCGGCCCTCGGAGAGGGCCCACGCGTGTCTGCTCGGGCTCAGGAGGCCACGGTGGGACAGCCAGTACCCCAGCACCGAGCTCATCTCGCGTGGACCACCCAGTGCGCGTCAGGAGTAGGTGTGTCCCAGCAGGAGCCCCTAGGAACAGCCCTGCCCTACCAGCTCTTAGCACAGGGAGTCCTGGTCTGCACATGCATGAGCCAGAGAGCCAGAGAGCCAGAGGAGGACGCTGCCGTGGGCTCTAACTGTCCTCAGAGAATGTTGGTATGACCCGGGGATCCAAGGGAGGTGGGGGGAACCTCGGAGGCGCCCAGGAACGCAGGAGGGCCCAGACTGCGGCCCTGCCGGCCCTCGGAGAGGGCCCACGCGTGTCTGCTCGGGCTCAGGAGGCCACGGTGGGACAGCCAGTACCCCAGCACCGAGCTCATCTCGCGTGGACCACCCAGTGCGCGTCAGGAGTAGGTGTGTCCCAGCAGGAGCCCCTAGGAACAGCCCTGCCCTACCAGCTCTTAGCACAGGGAGTCCTGGTCTGCACATGCATGAGCCAGGGAGCCAGAGAGCCAGAGGAGGACGCTGCCGTGGGCTCTAACTGTCCTCAGAGAATGTTGGTATGACCCGGGGATCCAAGGGAGGTGGGGGGAACCTCGGAGGCGCCCAGGAACGCAGGAGGGCCCAGACTGCGGCCCTGCCGGCCCTCGGAGAGGGCCCACGCGTGTCTGCTCGGGCTCAGGAGGCCACGGTGGGACAGCCAGTACCCCAGCACCGAGCTCATCTCGCGTGGACCACCCAGTGGGCGTCAGGAGTAGGTGTGTCCCAGCAGCAGCCGCCCCCCACCCCGGGAACGGCCCCTCCCTAGACAAGCCTTTCCTGTGAGGAGTCCTGGACTGCGCACGCGCGAGCCGGCGAGCCCGCCAGCCAGAGGGAGATGAGGCCTGGGGCTCCTCTTGCCTCAGAGAATGCTTGTGCGGCCTGGGGGCGCCCGCAGGTGTGCTCCGAGGCCTGCCGCGGCCTCTAGCTAGCACCTGGGGCCAGTTGGCAGTGCCGGCTGGCCAGCCTCCTAGAGCCAGGGCTGGCTGCAGCAGGCTCCGCGGGCGGGCGGGCGAAGGGCGAAGGGCGAAGGGCAGACGGAAGCCCAAGGGGGCCCGCCCACCCGCTCCGCTGTGAAGCGCGCCCGCCCTGGAGGCCAGGACCCCAGGGGGCAGAAGTGGGTCTGGCTTTGCATTGCCCGACCAGCGGGAGGGAGCCAGCCAGGGGCAGCCAGTTGCATCCTCCCAGGAACTGCCAGCGGAGGCTTTTGGGGAGCGCGCTGCCAACTCTTGGCTTGGCCGGGGGAGACCTGCCGTCTCTGTGGCTCCAGCCGGCCAGCAGGCTGCAGGGTCGGGCACAGGGGCCGTGGGGCTCTGGAGCTTGCTGCCTTGCCCGTGGGCAGGGCCTCCACGGGCCAGCCAGGTGGCACAGGGTTCCTGGGGCTGCGCCTCCTCCCGGCCCGGCCCGGCCCAAGGGAGGTGGGGGGAACCTCGGAGGCGCCCAGGAACGCAAGAGGGCCCAGACTGCGGCCCTGCCGGCCCTCGGAGAGGGCCCACGCGTGTCTGCTCGGGCTCAGGAGGCCACGGTGGGACAGCCAGTACCCCAGCACCGAGCTCATCTCGCGTGGACCACCCAGTGGGCGTCAGGAGTAGGTGTGTCCCAGCAGCAGCCGCCCCCCACCCCGGGAACGGCCCCTCCCTAGACAAGCCTTTCCTGTGAGGAGTCCTGGACTGCGCACGCGCGAGCCGGCGAGCCCGCCAGCCAGAGGGAGATGAGGCCTGGGGCTCCTCTTGCCTCAGAGAATGCTTGTGCGGCCTGGGGGCGCCCGCAGGTGTGCTCCGAGGCCTGCCGCGGCCTCTAGCTAGCACCTGGGGCCAGTTGGCAGTGCCGGCTGGCCAGCCTCCTAGAGCCAGGGCTGGCTGCAGCAGGCTCCGCGGGCGGGCGAAGGGCAGACGGAAGCCCAAGGGGGCCCGCCCACCCGCTCCGCTGTGAAGCGCGCCCGCCCTGGAGGCCAGGACCCCAGGGGGCAGAAGTGGGTCTGGCTTTGCATTGCCCGACCAGCGGGAGGGAGCCAGCCAGGGGCAGCCAGTTGCATCCTCCCGGGAACTGCCAGCGGAGGCTTTTGGGGAGCACGCTGCCAACTCTTGGCTTGGCCGGGGGAGACCTGCCGTCTCTGTGGCTCCAGCCGGCCAGCAGGCTGCAGGGTCGGGCGCAGGGGCCGTGGGGCTCTGGAGCTTGCTGCCTTGCCCGTGGGCAGGGCCTCCACGGGCCAGCCAGGTGGCACAGGGTTCCTGGGGCTGCGCCTCCTCCCGGCCCGGCCCGGCCCAAGGGAGGTGGGGGGAACCTCGGAGGCGCCCAGGAACGCAAGAGGGCCCAGACTGCGGCCCTGCCGGCCCTCGGAGAGGGCCCACGCGTGTCTGCTCGGGCTCAGGAGGCCACGGTGGGACAGCCAGTACCCCAGCACCGAGCTCATCTCGCGTGGACCACCCAGTGCGCGTCAGGAGTAGGTGTGTCCCAGCAGGAGCCCCTAGGAACAGCCCTGCCCTACCAGCTCTTAGCACAGGGAGTCCTGGTCTGCACATGCATGAGCCAGAGAGCCAGAGAGCCAGAGGAGGACGCTGCCGTGGGCTCTAACTGTCCTCAGAGAATGTTGGTATGACCCGGGGATCCAAGGGAGGTGGGGGGAACCTCGGAGGCGCCCAGGAACGCAGGAGGGCCCAGACTGCGGCCCTGCCGGCCCTCGGAGAGGGCCCACGCGTGTCTGCTCGGGCTCAGGAGGCCACGGTGGGACAGCCAGTACCCCAGCACCGAGCTCATCTCGCGTGGACCACCCAGTGCGCGTCAGGAGTAGGTGTGTCCCAGCAGGAGCCCCTAGGAACAGCCCTGCCCTACCAGCTCTTAGCACAGGGAGTCCTGGTCTGCACATGCATGAGCCAGGGAGCCAGAGAGCCAGAGGAGGACGCTGCCGTGGGCTCTAACTGTCCTCAGAGAATGTTGGTATGACCCGGGGATCCAAGGGAGGTGGGGGGAACCTCGGAGGCGCCCAGGAACGCAGGAGGGCCCAGACTGCGGCCCTGCCGGCCCTCGGAGAGGGCCCACGCGTGTCTGCTCGGGCTCAGGAGGCCACGGTGGGACAGCCAGTACCCCAGCACCGAGCTCATCTCGCGTGGACCACCCAGTGGGCGTCAGGAGTAGGTGTGTCCCAGCAGCAGCCGCCCCCCACCCCGGGAACGGCCCCTCCCTAGACAAGCCTTCCCTGTGAGGAGTCCTGGACTGCGCACGCGCGAGCCGGCGAGCCCGCCAGCCAGAGGGAGATGAGGCCTGGGGCTCCTCTTGCCTCAGAGAATGCTTGTGCGGCCTGGGGGCGCCCGCAGGTGTGCTCCGAGGCCTGCCGCGGCCTCTAGCTAGCACCTGGGGCCAGTTGGCAGTGCCGGCTGGCCAGCCTCCTAGAGCCAGGGCTGGCTGCAGCAGGCTCCGCGGGCGGGCGGGCGAAGGGCGAAGGGCGAAGGGCAGACGGAAGCCCAAGGGGGCCCGCCCACCCGCTCCGCTGTGAAGCGCGCCCGCCCTGGAGGCCAGGACCCCAGGGGGCAGAAGTGGGTCTGGCTTTGCATTGCCCGACCAGCGGGAGGGAGCCAGCCAGGGGCAGCCAGTTGCATCCTCCCGGGAACTGCCAGCGGAGGCTTTTGGGGAGCGCGCTGCCAACTCTTGGCTTGGCCGGGGGAGACCTGCCGTCTCTGTGGCTCCAGCCGGCCAGCAGGCTGCAGGGTCGGGCGCAGGGGCCGTGGGGCTCTGGAGCTTGCTGCCTTGCCCGTGGGCAGGGCCTCCACGGGCCAGCCAGGTGGCACAGGGTTCCTGGGGCTGCGCCTCCTCCCGGCCCGGCCCGGCCCAAGGGAGGTGGGGGGAACCTCGGAGGCGCCCAGGAACGCAAGAGGGCCCAGACTGCGGCCCTGCCGGCCCTCGGAGAGGGCCCACGCGTGTCTGCTCGGGCTCAGGAGGCCACGGTGGGACAGCCAGTACCCCAGCACCGAGCTCATCTCGCGTGGACCACCCAGTGCGCGTCAGGAGTAGGTGTGTCCCAGCAGGAGCCCCTAGGAACAGCCCTGCCCTACCAGCTCTTAGCACAGGGAGTCCTGGTCTGCACATGCATGAGCCAGAGAGCCAGAGAGCCAGAGGAGGACGCTGCCGTGGGCTCTAACTGTCCTCAGAGAATGTTGGTATGACCCGGGGATCCAAGGGAGGTGGGGGGAACCTCGGAGGCGCCCAGGAACGCAGGAGGGCCCAGACTGCGGCCCTGCCGGCCCTCGGAGAGGGCCCACGCGTGTCTGCTCGGGCTCAGGAGGCCACGGTGGGACAGCCAGTACCCCAGCACCGAGCTCATCTCGCGTGGACCACCCAGTGCGCGTCAGGAGTAGGTGTGTCCCAGCAGGAGCCCCTAGGAACAGCCCTGCCCTACCAGCTCTTAGCACAGGGAGTCCTGGTCTGCACATGCATGAGCCAGGGAGCCAGAGAGCCAGAGGAGGACGCTGCCGTGGGCTCTAACTGTCCTCAGAGAATGTTGGTATGACCCGGGGATCCAAGGGAGGTGGGGGGAACCTCGGAGGCGCCCAGGAACGCAGGAGGGCCCAGACTGCGGCCCTGCCGGCCCTCGGAGAGGGCCCACGCGTGTCTGCTCGGGCTCAGGAGGCCACGGTGGGACAGCCAGTACCCCAGCACCGAGCTCATCTCGCGTGGACCACCCAGTGGGCGTCAGGAGTAGGTGTGTCCCAGCAGCAGCCGCCCCCCACCCCGGGAACGGCCCCTCCCTAGACAAGCCTTTCCTGTGAGGAGTCCTGGACTGCGCACGCGCGAGCCGGCGAGCCCGCCAGCCAGAGGGAGATGAGGCCTGGGGCTCCTCTTGCCTCAGAGAATGCTTGTGCGGCCTGGGGGCGCCCGCAGGTGTGCTCCGAGGCCTGCCGCGGCCTCTAGCTAGCACCTGGGGCCAGTTGGCAGTGCCGGCTGGCCAGCCTCCTAGAGCCAGGGCTGGCTGCAGCAGGCTCCGCGGGCGGGCGGTCGGGCGGGCGAAGGGCGAAGGGCAGACGGAAGCCCAAGGGGGCCCGCCCGCCCGCTCCGCTGCGAAGCGCGCCCGCCCTGGAGGCCAGGACCCCAGGGGGCAGAAGTGGGTCTGGCTTTGCATTGCCCGACCAGCGGGAGGGAGCCAGCCAGGGGCAGCCAGTTGCATCCTCCCGGGAACTGCCAGCGGAGGCTTTTGGGGAGCGCGCTGCCAACTCTTGGCTTGGCCGGGGGAGACCTGCCGTCTCTGTGGCTCCAGCCGGCCAGCAGGCTGCAGGGTCGGGCGCAGGGGCCGTGGGGCTCTGGAGCTTGCTGCCTTGCCCGTGGGCAGGGCCTCCACGGGCCAGCCAGGTGGCACAGGGTTCCTGGGGCTGCGCCTCCTCCCGGCCCGGCCCGGCCCGGCCCAAGGGAGGTGGGGGGAACCTCGGAGGCGCCCAGGAACGCAAGAGGGCCCAGACTGCGGCCCTGCCGGCCCTCGGAGAGGGCCCACGCGTGTCTGCTCGGGCTCAGGAGGCCACGGTGGGACAGCCAGTACCCCAGCACCGAGCTCATCTCGCGTGGACCACCCAGTGCGCGTCAGGAGTAGGTGTGTCCCAGCAGGAGCCCCTAGGAACAGCCCTGCCCTACCAGCTCTTAGCACAGGGAGTCCTGGTCTGCACATGCATGAGCCAGAGAGCCAGAGGAGGACGCTGCCGTGGGCTCTAACTGTCCTCAGAGAATGTTGGTATGACCCGGGGATCCAAGGGAGGTGGGGGGAACCTCGGAGGCGCCCAGGAACGCAGGAGGGCCCAGACTGCGGCCCTGCCGGCCCTCGGAGAGGGCCCACGCGTGTCTGCTCGGGCTCAGGAGGCCACGGTGGGACAGCCAGTACCCCAGCACCGAGCTCATCTCGCGTGGACCACCCAGTGCGCGTCAGGAGTAGGTGTGTCCCAGCAGGAGCCCCTAGGAACAGCCCTGCCCTACCAGCTCTTAGCACAGGGAGTCCTGGTCTGCACATGCATGAGCCAGGGAGCCAGAGAGCCAGAGGAGGACGCTGCCGTGGGCTCTAACTGTCCTCAGAGAATGTTGGTATGACCCGGGGATCCAAGGGAGGTGGGGGGAACCTCGGAGGCGCCCAGGAACGCAGGAGGGCCCAGACTGCGGCCCTGCCGGCCCTCGGAGAGGGCCCACGCGTGTCTGCTCGGGCTCAGGAGGCCACGGTGGGACAGCCAGTACCCCAGCACCGAGCTCATCTCGCGTGGACCACCCAGTGCGCGTCAGGAGTAGGTGTGTCCCAGCAGCAGCCGCCCCCCACCCCGGGAACGGCCCCTCCCTAGACAAGCCTTTCCTGTGAGGAGTCCTGGACTGCGCACGCGCGAGCCGGCGAGCCCGCCAGCCAGAGGGAGATGAGGCCTGGGGCTCCTCTTGCCTCAGAGAATGCTTGTGCGGCCTGGGGGCGCCCGCAGGTGTGCTCCGAGGCCTGCCGCGGCCTCTAGCTAGCACCTGGGGCCAGTTGGCAGTGCCGGCTGGCCAGCCTCCTAGAGCCAGGGCTGGCTGCAGCAGGCTCCGCGGGCGGGCGGGCGAAGGGCGAAGGGCGAAGGGCAGACGGAAGCCCAAGGGGGCCCGCCCGCCCGCTCCGCTGCGAAGCGCGCCCGCCCTGGAGGCCAGGACCCCAGGGGGCAGAAGTGGGTCTGGCTTTGCATTGCCCGACCAGCGGGAGGGAGCCAGCCAGGGGCAGCCAGTTGCATCCTCCCGGGAACTGCCAGCGGAGGCTTTTGGGGAGCGCGCTGCCAACTCTTGGCTTGGCCGGGGGAGACCTGCCGTCTCTGTGGCTCCAGCCGGCCAGCAGGCTGCAGGGTCGGGCGCAGGGGCCGTGGGGCTCTGGAGCTTGCTGCCTTGCCCGTGGGCAGGGCCTCCACGGGCCAGCCAGGTGGCACAGGGTTCCTGGGGCTGCGCCTCCTCCCGGCCCGGCCCGGCCCAAGGGAGGTGGGGGGAACCTCGGAGGCGCCCAGGAACGCAAGAGGGCCCAGACTGCGGCCCTGCCGGCCCTCGGAGAGGGCCCACGCGTGTCTGCTCGGGCTCAGGAGGCCACGGTGGGACAGCCAGTACCCCAGCACCGAGCTCATCTCGCGTGGACCACCCAGTGCGCGTCAGGAGTAGGTGTGTCCCAGCAGGAGCCCCTAGGAACAGCCCTGCCCTACCAGCTCTTAGCACAGGGAGTCCTGGTCTGCACATGCATGAGCCAGAGAGCCAGAGAGCCAGAGGAGGACGCTGCCGTGGGCTCTAACTGTCCTCAGAGAATGTTGGTATGACCCGGGGATCCAAGGGAGGTGGGGGGAACCTCGGAGGCGCCCAGGAACGCAGGAGGGCCCAGACTGCGGCCCTGCCGGCCCTCGGAGAGGGCCCACGCGTGTCTGCTCGGGCTCAGGAGGCCACGGTGGGACAGCCAGTACCCCAGCACCGAGCTCATCTCGCGTGGACCACCCAGTGCGCGTCAGGAGTAGGTGTGTCCCAGCAGGAGCCCCTAGGAACAGCCCTGCCCTACCAGCTCTTAGCACAGGGAGTCCTGGTCTGCACATGCATGAGCCAGGGAGCCAGAGAGCCAGAGGAGGACGCTGCCGTGGGCTCTAACTGTCCTCAGAGAATGTTGGTATGACCCGGGGATCCAAGGGAGGTGGGGGGAACCTCGGAGGCGCCCAGGAACGCAGGAGGGCCCAGACTGCGGCCCTGCCGGCCCTCGGAGAGGGCCCACGCGTGTCTGCTCGGGCTCAGGAGGCCACGGTGGGACAGCCAGTACCCCAGCACCGAGCTCATCTCGCGTGGACCACCCAGTGGGCGTCAGGAGTAGGTGTGTCCCAGCAGCAGCCGCCCCCCACCCCGGGAACGGCCCCTCCCTAGACAAGCCTTTCCTGTGAGGAGTCCTGGACTGCGCACGCGCGAGCCGGCGAGCCCGCCAGCCAGAGGGAGATGAGGCCTGGGGCTCCTCTTGCCTCAGAGAATGCTTGTGCGGCCTGGGGGCGCCCGCAGGTGTGCTCCGAGGCCTGCCGCGGCCTCTAGCTAGCACCTGGGGCCAGTTGGCAGTGCCGGCTGGCCAGCCTCCTAGAGCCAGGGCTGGCTGCAGCAGGCTCCGCGGGCGGGCGGTCGGGCGGGCGAAGGGCGAAGGGCAGACGGAAGCCCAAGGGGGCCCGCCCGCCCGCTCCGCTGCGAAGCGCGCCCGCCCTGGAGGCCAGGACCCCAGGGGGCAGAAGTGGGTCTGGCTTTGCATTGCCCGACCAGCGGGAGGGAGCCAGCCAGGGGCAGCCAGTTGCATCCTCCCGGGAACTGCCAGCGGAGGCTTTTGGGGAGCGCGCTGCCAACTCTTGGCTTGGCCGGGGGAGACCTGCCGTCTCTGTGGCTCCAGCCGGCCAGCAGGCTGCAGGGTCGGGCGCAGGGGCCGTGGGGCTCTGGAGCTTGCTGCCTTGCCCGTGGGCAGGGCCTCCACGGGCCAGCCAGGTGGCACAGGGTTCCTGGGGCTGCGCCTCCTCCCGGCCCGGCCCGGCCCGGCCCAAGGGAGGTGGGGGGAACCTCGGAGGCGCCCAGGAACGCAAGAGGGCCCAGACTGCGGCCCTGCCGGCCCTCGGAGAGGGCCCACGCGTGTCTGCTCGGGCTCAGGAGGCCACGGTGGGACAGCCAGTACCCCAGCACCGAGCTCATCTCGCGTGGACCACCCAGTGCGCGTCAGGAGTAGGTGTGTCCCAGCAGGAGCCCCTAGGAACAGCCCTGCCCTACCAGCTCTTAGCACAGGGAGTCCTGGTCTGCACATGCATGAGCCAGAGAGCCAGAGAGCCAGAGGAGGACGCTGCCGTGGGCTCTAACTGTCCTCAGAGAATGTTGGTATGACCCGGGGATCCAAGGGAGGTGGGGGGAACCTCGGAGGCGCCCAGGAACGCAGGAGGGCCCAGACTGCGGCCCTGCCGGCCCTCGGAGAGGGCCCACGCGTGTCTGCTCGGGCTCAGGAGGCCACGGTGGGACAGCCAGTACCCCAGCACCGAGCTCATCTCGCGTGGACCACCCAGTGCGCGTCAGGAGTAGGTGTGTCCCAGCAGGAGCCCCTAGGAACAGCCCTGCCCTACCAGCTCTTAGCACAGGGAGTCCTGGTCTGCACATGCATGAGCCAGGGAGCCAGAGAGCCAGAGGAGGACGCTGCCGTGGGCTCTAACTGTCCTCAGAGAATGTTGGTATGACCCGGGGATCCAAGGGAGGTGGGGGGAACCTCGGAGGCGCCCAGGAACGCAGGAGGGCCCAGACTGCGGCCCTGCCGGCCCTCGGAGAGGGCCCACGCGTGTCTGCTCGGGCTCAGGAGGCCACGGTGGGACAGCCAGTACCCCAGCACCGAGCTCATCTCGCGTGGACCACCCAGTGGGCGTCAGGAGTAGGTGTGTCCCAGCAGCAGCCGCCCCCCACCCCGGGAACGGCCCCTCCCTAGACAAGCCTTTCCTGTGAGGAGTCCTGGACTGCGCACGCGCGAGCCGGCGAGCCCGCCAGCCAGAGGGAGATGAGGCCTGGGGCTCCTCTTGCCTCAGAGAATGCTTGTGCGGCCTGGGGGCGCCCGCAGGTGTGCTCCGAGGCCTGCCGCGGCCTCTAGCTAGCACCTGGGGCCAGTTGGCAGTGCCGGCTGGCCAGCCTCCTAGAGCCAGGGCTGGCTGCAGCAGGCTCCGCGGGCGGGCGGGCGAAGGGCGAAGGGCGAAGGGCAGACGGAAGCCCAAGGGGGCCCGCCCACCCGCTCCGCTGTGAAGCGCGCCCGCCCTGGAGGCCAGGACCCCAGGGGGCAGAAGTGGGTCTGGCTTTGCATTGCCCGACCAGCGGGAGGGAGCCAGCCAGGGGCAGCCAGTTGCATCCTCCCAGGAACTGCCAGCGGAGGCTTTTGGGGAGCGCGCTGCCAACTCTTGGCTTGGCCGGGGGAGACCTGCCGTCTCTGTGGCTCCAGCCGGCCAGCAGGCTGCAGGGTCGGGCACAGGGGCCGTGGGGCTCTGGAGCTTGCTGCCTTGCCCGTGGGCAGGGCCTCCACGGGCCAGCCAGGTGGCACAGGGTTCCTGGGGCTGCGCCTCCTCCCGGCCCGGCCCGGCCCAAGGGAGGTGGGGGGAACCTCGGAGGCGCCCAGGAACGCAAGAGGGCCCAGACTGCGGCCCTGCCGGCCCTCGGAGAGGGCCCACGCGTGTCTGCTCGGGCTCAGGAGGCCACGGTGGGACAGCCAGTACCCCAGCACCGAGCTCATCTCGCGTGGACCACCCAGTGGGCGTCAGGAGTAGGTGTGTCCCAGCAGCAGCCGCCCCCCACCCCGGGAACGGCCCCTCCCTAGACAAGCCTTTCCTGTGAGGAGTCCTGGACTGCGCACGCGCGAGCCGGCGAGCCCGCCAGCCAGAGGGAGATGAGGCCTGGGGCTCCTCTTGCCTCAGAGAATGCTTGTGCGGCCTGGGGGCGCCCGCAGGTGTGCTCCGAGGCCTGCCGCGGCCTCTAGCTAGCACCTGGGGCCAGTTGGCAGTGCCGGCTGGCCAGCCTCCTAGAGCCAGGGCTGGCTGCAGCAGGCTCCGCGGGCGGGCGAAGGGCAGACGGAAGCCCAAGGGGGCCCGCCCGCCCGCTCCGCTGCGAAGCGCGCCCGCCCTGGAGGCCAGGACCCCAGGGGGCAGAAGTGGGTCTGGCTTTGCATTGCCCGACCAGCGGGAGGGAGCCAGCCAGGGGCAGCCAGTTGCATCCTCCCGGGAACTGCCAGCGGAGGCTTTTGGGGAGCGCGCTGCCAACTCTTGGCTTGGCCGGGGGAGACCTGCCGTCTCTGTGGCTCCAGCCGGCCAGCAGGCTGCAGGGTCGGGCGCAGGGGCCGTGGGGCTCTGGAGCTTGCTGCCTTGCCCGTGGGCAGGGCCTCCACGGGCCAGCCAGGTGGCACAGGGTTCCTGGGGCTGCGCCTCCTCCCGGCCCGGCCCGGCCCAAGGGAGGTGGGGGGAACCTCGGAGGCGCCCAGGAACGCAAGAGGGCCCAGACTGCGGCCCTGCCGGCCCTCGGAGAGGGCCCACGCGTGTCTGCTCGGGCTCAGGAGGCCACGGTGGGACAGCCAGTACCCCAGCACCGAGCTCATCTCGCGTGGACCACCCAGTGCGCGTCAGGAGTAGGTGTGTCCCAGCAGGAGCCCCTAGGAACAGCCCTGCCCTACCAGCTCTTAGCACAGGGAGTCCTGGTCTGCACATGCATGAGCCAGAGAGCCAGAGAGCCAGAGGAGGACGCTGCCGTGGGCTCTAACTGTCCTCAGAGAATGTTGGTATGACCCGGGGATCCAAGGGAGGTGGGGGGAACCTCGGAGGCGCCCAGGAACGCAGGAGGGCCCAGACTGCGGCCCTGCCGGCCCTCGGAGAGGGCCCACGCGTGTCTGCTCGGGCTCAGGAGGCCACGGTGGGACAGCCAGTACCCCAGCACCGAGCTCATCTCGCGTGGACCACCCAGTGGGCGTCAGGAGTAGGTGTGTCCCAGCAGGAGCCCCTAGGAACAGCCCTGCCCTACCAGCTCTTAGCACAGGGAGTCCTGGTCTGCACATGCATGAGCCAGGGAGCCAGAGAGCCAGAGGAGGACGCTGCCGTGGGCTCTAACTGTCCTCAGAGAATGTTGGTATGACCCGGGGATCCAAGGGAGGTGGGGGGAACCTCGGAGGCGCCCAGGAACGCAGGAGGGCCCAGACTGCGGCCCTGCCGGCCCTCGGAGAGGGCCCACGCGTGTCTGCTCGGGCTCAGGAGGCCACGGTGGGACAGCCAGTACCCCAGCACCGAGCTCATCTCGCGTGGACCACCCAGTGGGCGTCAGGAGTAGGTGTGTCCCAGCAGCAGCCGCCCCCCACCCCGGGAACGGCCCCTCCCTAGACAAGCCTTTCCTGTGAGGAGTCCTGGACTGCGCACGCGCGAGCCGGCGAGCCCGCCAGCCAGAGGGAGATGAGGCCTGGGGCTCCTCTTGCCTCAGAGAATGCTTGTGCGGCCTGGGGGCGCCCGCAGGTGTGCTCCGAGGCCTGCCGCGGCCTCTAGCTAGCACCTGGGGCCAGTTGGCAGTGCCGGCTGGCCAGCCTCCTAGAGCCAGGGCTGGCTGCAGCAGGCTCCGCGGGCGGGCGGGCGAAGGGCGAAGGGCGAAGGGCAGACGGAAGCCCAAGGGGGCCCGCCCACCCGCTCCGCTGTGAAGCGCGCCCGCCCTGGAGGCCAGGACCCCAGGGGGCAGAAGTGGGTCTGGCTTTGCATTGCCCGACCAGCGGGAGGGAGCCAGCCAGGGGCAGCCAGTTGCATCCTCCCGGGAACTGCCAGCGGAGGCTTTTGGGGAGCGCGCTGCCAACTCTTGGCTTGGCCGGGGGAGACCTGCCGTCTCTGTGGCTCCAGCCGGCCAGCAGGCTGCAGGGTCGGGCGCAGGGGCCGTGGGGCTCTGGAGCTTGCTGCCTTGCCCGTGGGCAGGGCCTCCACGGGCCAGCCAGGTGGCACAGGGTTCCTGGGGCTGCGCCTCCTCCCGGCCCGGCCCGGCCCAAGGGAGGTGGGGGGAACCTCGGAGGCGCCCAGGAACGCAAGAGGGCCCAGACTGCGGCCCTGCCGGCCCTCGGAGAGGGCCCACGCGTGTCTGCTCGGGCTCAGGAGGCCACGGTGGGACAGCCAGTACCCCAGCACCGAGCTCATCTCGCGTGGACCACCCAGTGCGCGTCAGGAGTAGGTGTGTCCCAGCAGGAGCCCCTAGGAACAGCCCTGCCCTACCAGCTCTTAGCACAGGGAGTCCTGGTCTGCACATGCATGAGCCAGAGAGCCAGAGAGCCAGAGGAGGACGCTGCCGTGGGCTCTAACTGTCCTCAGAGAATGTTGGTATGACCCGGGGATCCAAGGGAGGTGGGGGGAACCTCGGAGGCGCCCAGGAACGCAGGAGGGCCCAGACTGCGGCCCTGCCGGCCCTCGGAGAGGGCCCACGCGTGTCTGCTCGGGCTCAGGAGGCCACGGTGGGACAGCCAGTACCCCAGCACCGAGCTCATCTCGCGTGGACCACCCAGTGGGCGTCAGGAGTAGGTGTGTCCCAGCAGCAGCCGCCCCCCACCCCGGGAACGGCCCCTCCCTAGACAAGCCTTTCCTGTGAGGAGTCCTGGACTGCGCACGCGCGAGCCGGCGAGCCCGCCAGCCAGAGGGAGATGAGGCCTGGGGCTCCTCTTGCCTCAGAGAATGCTTGTGCGGCCTGGGGGCGCCCGCAGGTGTGCTCCGAGGCCTGCCGCGGCCTCTAGCTAGCACCTGGGGCCAGTTGGCAGTGCCGGCTGGCCAGCCTCCTAGAGCCAGGGCTGGCTGCAGCAGGCTCCGCGGGCGGGCGGGCGAAGGGCGAAGGGCGAAGGGCAGACGGAAGCCCAAGGGGGCCCGCCCACCCGCTCCGCTGTGAAGCGCGCCCGCCCTGGAGGCCAGGACCCCAGGGGGCAGAAGTGGGTCTGGCTTTGCATTGCCCGACCAGCGGGAGGGAGCCAGCCAGGGGCAGCCAGTTGCATCCTCCCAGGAACTGCCAGCGGAGGCTTTTGGGGAGCGCGCTGCCAACTCTTGGCTTGGCCGGGGGAGACCTGCCGTCTCTGTGGCTCCAGCCGGCCAGCAGGCTGCAGGGTCGGGCACAGGGGCCGTGGGGCTCTGGAGCTTGCTGCCTTGCCCGTGGGCAGGGCCTCCACGGGCCAGCCAGGTGGCACAGGGTTCCTGGGGCTGCGCCTCCTCCCGGCCCGGCCCGGCCCAAGGGAGGTGGGGGGAACCTCGGAGGCGCCCAGGAACGCAAGAGGGCCCAGACTGCGGCCCTGCCGGCCCTCGGAGAGGGCCCACGCGTGTCTGCTCGGGCTCAGGAGGCCACGGTGGGACAGCCAGTACCCCAGCACCGAGCTCATCTCGCGTGGACCACCCAGTGGGCGTCAGGAGTAGGTGTGTCCCAGCAGCAGCCGCCCCCCACCCCGGGAACGGCCCCTCCCTAGACAAGCCTTTCCTGTGAGGAGTCCTGGACTGCGCACGCGCGAGCCGGCGAGCCCGCCAGCCAGAGGGAGATGAGGCCTGGGGCTCCTCTTGCCTCAGAGAATGCTTGTGCGGCCTGGGGGCGCCCGCAGGTGTGCTCCGAGGCCTGCCGCGGCCTCTAGCTAGCACCTGGGGCCAGTTGGCAGTGCCGGCTGGCCAGCCTCCTAGAGCCAGGGCTGGCTGCAGCAGGCTCCGCGGGCGGGCGAAGGGCAGACGGAAGCCCAAGGGGGCCCGCCCACCCGCTCCGCTGTGAAGCGCGCCCGCCCTGGAGGCCAGGACCCCAGGGGGCAGAAGTGGGTCTGGCTTTGCATTGCCCGACCAGCGGGAGGGAGCCAGCCAGGGGCAGCCAGTTGCATCCTCCCGGGAACTGCCAGCGGAGGCTTTTGGGGAGCGCGCTGCCAACTCTTGGCTTGGCCGGGGGAGACCTGCCGTCTCTGTGGCTCCAGCCGGCCAGCAGGCTGCAGGGTCGGGCGCAGGGGCCGTGGGGCTCTGGAGCTTGCTGCCCTGCCCGTGGGCGGAGCCTCCACGGGCCAGCCAGGTGGCACAGGGTTCCTGGGGCTGCGCCTCCTCCCGGCCCGGCCCGGCCCAAGGGAGGTGGGGGGAACCTCGGAGGCGCCCAGGAACGCAGGAGAGCCCAGACTGCGGCCCTGCCGGCCCTCGGAGAGGGCCCACGCGTGTCTGCTCGGGCTCAGGAGGCCACGGTGGGACAGCCAGTACCCCAGCACCGAGCTCATCTCGCGTGGACCACCCAGTGCGCGTCAGGAGTAGGTGTGTCCCAGCAGGAGCCCCTAGGAACAGCCCTGCCCTACCAGCTCTTAGCACAGGGAGTCCTGGTCTGCACATGCATGAGCCAGGGAGCCAGAGAGCCAGAGGAGGACGCTGCCGTGGGCTCTAACTGTCCTCAGAGAATGTTGGTATGACCCGGGGATCCAAGGGAGGTGGGGGGAACCTCGGAGGCGCCCAGGAACGCAGGAGGGCCCAGACTGCGGCCCTGCCGGCCCTCGGAGAGGGCCCACGCGTGTCTGCTCGGGCTCAGGAGGCCACGGTGGGACAGCCAGTACCCCAGCACCGAGCTCATCTCGCGTGGACCACCCAGTGGGCGTCAGGAGTAGGTGTGTCCCAGCAGCAGCCGCCCCCCACCCCGGGAACGGCCCCTCCCTAGACAAGCCTTTCCTGTGAGGAGTCCTGGACTGCGCACGCGCGAGCCGGCGAGCCCGCCAGCCAGAGGGAGATGAGGCCTGGGGCTCCTCTTGCCTCAGAGAATGCTTGTGCGGCCTGGGGGCGCCCGCAGGTGTGCTCCGAGGCCTGCCGCGGCCTCTAGCTAGCACCTGGGGCCAGTTGGCAGTGCCGGCTGGCCAGCCTCCTAGAGCCAGGGCTGGCTGCAGCAGGCTCCGCGGGCGGGCGGGCGAAGGGCGAAGGGCGAAGGGCAGACGGAAGCCCAAGGGGGCCCGCCCACCCGCTCCGCTGTGAAGCGCGCCCGCCCTGGAGGCCAGGACCCCAGGGGGCAGAAGTGGGTCTGGCTTTGCATTGCCCGACCAGCGGGAGGGAGCCAGCCAGGGGCAGCCAGTTGCATCCTCCCGGGAACTGCCAGCGGAGGCTTTTGGGGAGCGCGCTGCCAACTCTTGGCTTGGCCGGGGGAGACCTGCCGTCTCTGTGGCTCCAGCCGGCCAGCAGGCTGCAGGGTCGGGCGCAGGGGCCGTGGGGCTCTGGAGCTTGCTGCCTTGCCCGTGGGCAGGGCCTCCACGGGCCAGCCAGGTGGCACAGGGTTCCTGGGGCTGCGCCTCCTCCCGGCCCGGCCCGGCCCGGCCCAAGGGAGGTGGGGGGAACCTCGGAGGCGCCCAGGAACGCAAGAGGGCCCAGACTGCGGCCCTGCCGGCCCTCGGAGAGGGCCCACGCGTGTCTGCTCGGGCTCAGGAGGCCACGGTGGGACAGCCAGTACCCCAGCACCGAGCTCATCTCGCGTGGACCACCCAGTGCGCGTCAGGAGTAGGTGTGTCCCAGCAGGAGCCCCTAGGAACAGCCCTGCCCTACCAGCTCTTAGCACAGGGAGTCCTGGTCTGCACATGCATGAGCCAGGGAGCCAGAGAGCCAGAGGAGGACGCTGCCGTGGGCTCTAACTGTCCTCAGAGAATGTTGGTATGACCCGGGGATCCAAGGGAGGTGGGGGGAACCTCGGAGGCGCCCAGGAACGCAGGAGGGCCCAGACTGCGGCCCTGCCGGCCCTCGGAGAGGGCCCACGCGTGTCTGCTCGGGCTCAGGAGGCCACGGTGGGACAGCCAGTACCCCAGCACCGAGCTCATCTCGCGTGGACCACCCAGTGGGCGTCAGGAGTAGGTGTGTCCCAGCAGCAGCCGCCCCCCACCCCGGGAACGGCCCCTCCCTAGACAAGCCTTCCCTGTGAGGAGTCCTGGACTGCGCACGCGCGAGCCGGCGAGCCCGCCAGCCAGAGGGAGATGAGGCCTGGGGCTCCTCTTGCCTCAGAGAATGCTTGTGCGGCCTGGGGGCGCCCGCAGGTGTGCTCCGAGGCCTGCCGCGGCCTCTAGCTAGCACCTGGGGCCAGTTGGCAGTGCCGGCTGGCCAGCCTCCTAGAGCCAGGGCTGGCTGCAGCAGGCTCCGCGGGCGGGCGGGCGAAGGGCGAAGGGCGAAGGGCAGACGGAAGCCCAAGGGGGCCCGCCCACCCGCTCCGCTGTGAAGCGCGCCCGCCCTGGAGGCCAGGACCCCAGGGGGCAGAAGTGGGTCTGGCTTTGCATTGCCCGACCAGCGGGAGGGAGCCAGCCAGGGGCAGCCAGTTGCATCCTCCCGGGAACTGCCAGTGGAGGCTTTTGGGGAGCGCGCTGCCAACTCTTGGCTTGGCCTGAGACCTGCCGTCTCTGTGGCTCCAGCCGGCCAGCAGGCTGCAGGGTCGGGCGCAGGGGCCGTGGGGCTCTGGAGCTTGCTGCCTTGCCCGTGGGCAGGGCCTCCACGGGCCAGCCAGGTGGCACAGGGTTCCTGGGGCTGCGCCTCCTCCCGGCCCGGCCCGGCCCAAGGGAGGTGGGGGGAACCTCGGAGGCGCCCAGGAACGCAAGAGGGCCCAGACTGCGGCCCTGCCGGCCCTCGGAGAGGGCCCACGCGTGTCTGCTCGGGCTCAGGAGGCCACGGTGGGACAGCCAGTACCCCAGCACCGAGCTCATCTCGCGTGGACCACCCAGTGCGCGTCAGGAGTAGGTGTGTCCCAGCAGGAGCCCCTAGGAACAGCCCTGCCCTACCAGCTCTTAGCACAGGGAGTCCTGGTCTGCACATGCATGAGCCAGAGAGCCAGAGAGCCAGAGGAGGACGCTGCCGTGGGCTCTAACTGTCCTCAGAGAATGTTGGTATGACCCGGGGATCCAAGGGAGGTGGGGGGAACCTCGGAGGCGCCCAGGAACGCAGGAGGGCCCAGACTGCGGCCCTGCCGGCCCTCGGAGAGGGCCCACGCGTGTCTGCTCGGGCTCAGGAGGCCACGGTGGGACAGCCAGTACCCCAGCACCGAGCTCATCTCGCGTGGACCACCCAGTGCGCGTCAGGAGTAGGTGTGTCCCAGCAGGAGCCCCTAGGAACAGCCCTGCCCTACCAGCTCTTAGCACAGGGAGTCCTGGTCTGCACATGCATGAGCCAGGGAGCCAGAGAGCCAGAGGAGGACGCTGCCGTGGGCTCTAACTGTCCTCAGAGAATGTTGGTATGACCCGGGGATCCAAGGGAGGTGGGGGGAACCTCGGAGGCGCCCAGGAACGCAGGAGGGCCCAGACTGCGGCCCTGCCGGCCCTCGGAGAGGGCCCACGCGTGTCTGCTCGGGCTCAGGAGGCCACGGTGGGACAGCCAGTACCCCAGCACCGAGCTCATCTCGCGTGGACCACCCAGTGGGCGTCAGGAGTAGGTGTGTCCCAGCAGCAGCCGCCCCCCACCCCGGGAACGGCCCCTCCCTAGACAAGCCTTCCCTGTGAGGAGTCCTGGACTGCGCACGCGCGAGCCGGCGAGCCCGCCAGCCAGAGGGAGATGAGGCCTGGGGCTCCTCTTGCCTCAGAGAATGCTTGTGCGGCCTGGGGGCGCCCGCAGGTGTGCTCCGAGGCCTGCCGCGGCCTCTAGCTAGCACCTGGGGCCAGTTGGCAGTGCCGGCTGGCCAGCCTCCTAGAGCCAGGGCTGGCTGCAGCAGGCTCCGCGGGCGGGCGGGCGAAGGGCGAAGGGCGAAGGGCAGACGGAAGCCCAAGGGGGCCCGCCCACCCGCTCCGCTGTGAAGCGCGCCCGCCCTGGAGGCCAGGACCCCAGGGGGCAGAAGTGGGTCTGGCTTTGCATTGCCCGACCAGCGGGAGGGAGCCAGCCAGGGGCAGCCAGTTGCATCCTCCCGGGAACTGCCAGCGGAGGCTTTTGGGGAGCGCGCTGCCAACTCTTGGCTTGGCCGGGGGAGACCTGCCGTCTCTGTGGCTCCAGCCGGCCAGCAGGCTGCAGGGTCGGGCGCAGGGGCCGTGGGGCTCTGGAGCTTGCTGCCTTGCCCGTGGGCAGGGCCTCCACGGGCCAGCCAGGTGGCACAGGGTTCCTGGGGCTGCGCCTCCTCCCGGCCCGGCCCGGCCCAAGGGAGGTGGGGGGAACCTCGGAGGCGCCCAGGAACGCAAGAGGGCCCAGACTGCGGCCCTGCCGGCCCTCGGAGAGGGCCCACGCGTGTCTGCTCGGGCTCAGGAGGCCACGGTGGGACAGCCAGTACCCCAGCACCGAGCTCATCTCGCGTGGACCACCCAGTGCGCGTCAGGAGTAGGTGTGTCCCAGCAGGAGCCCCTAGGAACAGCCCTGCCCTACCAGCTCTTAGCACAGGGAGTCCTGGTCTGCACATGCATGAGCCAGAGAGCCAGAGAGCCAGAGGAGGACGCTGCCGTGGGCTCTAACTGTCCTCAGAGAATGTTGGTATGACCCGGGGATCCAAGGGAGGTGGGGGGAACCTCGGAGGCGCCCAGGAACGCAGGAGGGCCCAGACTGCGGCCCTGCCGGCCCTCGGAGAGGGCCCACGCGTGTCTGCTCGGGCTCAGGAGGCCACGGTGGGACAGCCAGTACCCCAGCACCGAGCTCATCTCGCGTGGACCACCCAGTGCGCGTCAGGAGTAGGTGTGTCCCAGCAGGAGCCCCTAGGAACAGCCCTGCCCTACCAGCTCTTAGCACAGGGAGTCCTGGTCTGCACATGCATGAGCCAGGGAGCCAGAGAGCCAGAGGAGGACGCTGCCGTGGGCTCTAACTGTCCTCAGAGAATGTTGGTATGACCCGGGGATCCAAGGGAGGTGGGGGGAACCTCGGAGGCGCCCAGGAACGCAGGAGGGCCCAGACTGCGGCCCTGCCGGCCCTCGGAGAGGGCCCACGCGTGTCTGCTCGGGCTCAGGAGGCCACGGTGGGACAGCCAGTACCCCAGCACCGAGCTCATCTCGCGTGGACCACCCAGTGGGCGTCAGGAGTAGGTGTGTCCCAGCAGCAGCCGCCCCCCACCCCGGGAACGGCCCCTCCCTAGACAAGCCTTTCCTGTGAGGAGTCCTGGACTGCGCACGCGCGAGCCGGCGAGCCCGCCAGCCAGAGGGAGATGAGGCCTGGGGCTCCTCTTGCCTCAGAGAATGCTTGTGCGGCCTGGGGGCGCCCGCAGGTGTGCTCCGAGGCCTGCCGCGGCCTCTAGCTAGCACCTGGGGCCAGTTGGCAGTGCCGGCTGGCCAGCCTCCTAGAGCCAGGGCTGGCTGCAGCAGGCTCCGCGGGCGGGCGGGCGAAGGGCGAAGGGCGAAGGGCAGACGGAAGCCCAAGGGGGCCCGCCCACCCGCTCCGCTGTGAAGCGCGCCCGCCCTGGAGGCCAGGACCCCAGGGGGCAGAAGTGGGTCTGGCTTTGCATTGCCCGACCAGCGGGAGGGAGCCAGCCAGGGGCAGCCAGTTGCATCCTCCCGGGAACTGCCAGCGGAGGCTTTTGGGGAGCGCGCTGCCAACTCTTGGCTTGGCCGGGGGAGACCTGCCGTCTCTGTGGCTCCAGCCGGCCAGCAGGCTGCAGGGTCGGGCGCAGGGGCCGTGGGGCTCTGGAGCTTGCTGCCTTGCCCGTGGGCAGGGCCTCCACGGGCCAGCCAGGTGGCACAGGGTTCCTGGGGCTGCGCCTCCTCCCGGCCCGGCCCGGCCCAAGGGAGGTGGGGGGAACCTCGGAGGCGCCCAGGAACGCAAGAGGGCCCAGACTGCGGCCCTGCCGGCCCTCGGAGAGGGCCCACGCGTGTCTGCTCGGGCTCAGGAGGCCACGGTGGGACAGCCAGTACCCCAGCACCGAGCTCATCTCGCGTGGACCACCCAGTGCGCGTCAGGAGTAGGTGTGTCCCAGCAGGAGCCCCTAGGAACAGCCCTGCCCTACCAGCTCTTAGCACAGGGAGTCCTGGTCTGCACATGCATGAGCCAGAGAGCCAGAGAGCCAGAGGAGGACGCTGCCGTGGGCTCTAACTGTCCTCAGAGAATGTTGGTATGACCCGGGGATCCAAGGGAGGTGGGGGGAACCTCGGAGGCGCCCAGGAACGCAGGAGGGCCCAGACTGCGGCCCTGCCGGCCCTCGGAGAGGGCCCACGCGTGTCTGCTCGGGCTCAGGAGGCCACGGTGGGACAGCCAGTACCCCAGCACCGAGCTCATCTCGCGTGGACCACCCAGTGCGCGTCAGGAGTAGGTGTGTCCCAGCAGCAGCCGCCCCCCACCCCGGGAACGGCCCCTCCCTAGACAAGCCTTTCCTGTGAGGAGTCCTGGACTGCGCACGCGCGAGCCGGCGAGCCCGCCAGCCAGAGGGAGATGAGGCCTGGGGCTCCTCTTGCCTCAGAGAATGCTTGTGCGGCCTGGGGGCGCCCGCAGGTGTGCTCCGAGGCCTGCCGCGGCCTCTAGCTAGCACCTGGGGCCAGTTGGCAGTGCCGGCTGGCCAGCCTCCTAGAGCCAGGGCTGGCTGCAGCAGGCTCCGCGGGCGGGCGGTCGGGCGGGCGAAGGGCGAAGGGCAGACGGAAGCCCAAGGGGGCCCGCCCGCCCGCTCCGCTGCGAAGCGCGCCCGCCCTGGAGGCCAGGACCCCAGGGGGCAGAAGTGGGTCTGGCTTTGCATTGCCCGACCAGCGGGAGGGAGCCAGCCAGGGGCAGCCAGTTGCATCCTCCCGGGAACTGCCAGCGGAGGCTTTTGGGGAGCGCGCTGCCAACTCTTGGCTTGGCCGGGGGAGACCTGCCGTCTCTGTGGCTCCAGCCGGCCAGCAGGCTGCAGGGTCGGGCGCAGCGGCCGTGGGGCTCTGGAGCTTGCTGCCCTGCCCGTGGGCGGAGCCTCCACGGGCCAGCCAGGTGGCACAGGGTTCCTGGGGCTGCGCCTCCTCCCGGCCCGGCCCGGCCCAAGGGAGGTGGGGGGAACCTCGGAGGCGCCCAGGAACGCAGGAGAGCCCAGACTGCGGCCCTGCCGGCCCTCGGAGAGGGCCCACGCGTGTCTGCTCGGGCTCAGGAGGCCACGGTGGGACAGCCAGTACCCCAGCACCGAGCTCATCTCGCGTGGACCACCCAGTGCGCGTCAGGAGTAGGTGTGTCCCAGCAGGAGCCCCTAGGAACAGCCCTGCCCTACCAGCTCTTAGCACAGGGAGTCCTGGTCTGCACATGCATGAGCCAGGGAGCCAGAGAGCCAGAGGAGGACGCTGCCGTGGGCTCTAACTGTCCTCAGAGAATGTTGGTATGACCCGGGGATCCAAGGGAGGTGGGGGGAACCTCGGAGGCGCCCAGGAACGCAGGAGGGCCCAGACTGCGGCCCTGCCGGCCCTCGGAGAGGGCCCACGCGTGTCTGCTCGGGCTCAGGAGGCCACGGTGGGACAGCCAGTACCCCAGCACCGAGCTCATCTCGCGTGGACCACCCAGTGCGCGTCAGGAGTAGGTGTGTCCCAGCAGCAGCCGCCCCCCACCCCGGGAACGGCCCCTCCCTAGACAAGCCTTTCCTGTGAGGAGTCCTGGACTGCGCACGCGCGAGCCGGCGAGCCCGCCAGCCAGAGGGAGATGAGGCCTGGGGCTCCTCTTGCCTCAGAGAATGCTTGTGCGGCCTGGGGGCGCCCGCAGGTGTGCTCCGAGGCCTGCCGCGGCCTCTAGCTAGCACCTGGGGCCAGTTGGCAGTGCCGGCTGGCCAGCCTCCTAGAGCCAGGGCTGGCTGCAGCAGGCTCCGCGGGCGGGCGAAGGGCAGACGGAAGCCCAAGGGGGCCCGCCCACCCGCTCCGCTGTGAAGCGCGCCCGCCCTGGAGGCCAGGACCCCAGGGGGCAGAAGTGGGTCTGGCTTTGCATTGCCCGACCAGCGGGAGGGAGCCAGCCAGGGGCAGCCAGTTGCATCCTCCCGGGAACTGCCAGCGGAGGCTTTTGGGGAGCGCGCTGCCAACTCTTGGCTTGGCCGGGGGAGACCTGCCGTCTCTGTGGCTCCAGCCGGCCAGCAGGCTGCAGGGTCGGGCGCAGGGGCCGTGGGGCTCTGGAGCTTGCTGCCTTGCCCGTGGGCAGGGCCTCCACGGGCCAGCCAGGTGGCACAGGGTTCCTGGGGCTGCGCCTCCTCCCGGCCCGGCCCGGCCCAAGGGAGGTGGGGGGAACCTCGGAGGCGCCCAGGAACGCAAGAGGGCCCAGACTGCGGCCCTGCCGGCCCTCGGAGAGGGCCCACGCGTGTCTGCTCGGGCTCAGGAGGCCACGGTGGGACAGCCAGTACCCCAGCACCGAGCTCATCTCGCGTGGACCACCCAGTGCGCGTCAGGAGTAGGTGTGTCCCAGCAGGAGCCCCTAGGAACAGCCCTGCCCTACCAGCTCTTAGCACAGGGAGTCCTGGTCTGCACATGCATGAGCCAGGGAGCCAGAGAGCCAGAGGAGGACGCTGCCGTGGGCTCTAACTGTCCTCAGAGAATGTTGGTATGACCCGGGGATCCAAGGGAGGTGGGGGGAACCTCGGAGGCGCCCAGGAACGCAGGAGGGCCCAGACTGCGGCCCTGCCGGCCCTCGGAGAGGGCCCACGCGTGTCTGCTCGGGCTCAGGAGGCCACGGTGGGACAGCCAGTACCCCAGCACCGAGCTCATCTCGCGTGGACCACCCAGTGGGCGTCAGGAGTAGGTGTGTCCCAGCAGCAGCCGCCCCCCACCCCGGGAACGGCCCCTCCCTAGACAAGCCTTCCCTGTGAGGAGTCCTGGACTGCGCACGCGCGAGCCGGCGAGCCCGCCAGCCAGAGGGAGATGAGGCCTGGGGCTCCTCTTGCCTCAGAGAATGCTTGTGCGGCCTGGGGGCGCCCGCAGGTGTGCTCCGAGGCCTGCCGCGGCCTCTAGCTAGCACCTGGGGCCAGTTGGCAGTGCCGGCTGGCCAGCCTCCTAGAGCCAGGGCTGGCTGCAGCAGGCTCCGCGGGCGGGCGGGCGAAGGGCGAAGGGCGAAGGGCAGACGGAAGCCCAAGGGGGCCCGCCCACCCGCTCCGCTGTGAAGTGCGCCCGCCCTGGAGGCCAGGACCCCAGGGGGCAGAAGTGGGTCTGGCTTTGCATTGCCCGACCAGCGGGAGGGAGCCAGCCAGGGGCAGCCAGTTGCATCCTCCCGGGAACTGCCAGCGGAGGCTTTTGGGGAGCGCGCTGCCAACTCTTGGCTTGGCCGGGGGAGACCTGCCGTCTCTGTGGCTCCAGCCGGCCAGCAGGCTGCAGGGTCGGGCGCAGGGGCCGTGGGGCTCTGGAGCTTGCTGCCTTGCCCGTGGGCAGGGCCTCCACGGGCCAGCCAGGTGGCACAGGGTTCCTGGGGCTGCGCCTCCTCCCGGCCCGGCCCGGCCCAAGGGAGGTGGGGGGAACCTCGGAGGCGCCCAGGAACGCAAGAGGGCCCAGACTGCGGCCCTGCCGGCCCTCGGAGAGGGCCCACGCGTGTCTGCTCGGGCTCAGGAGGCCACGGTGGGACAGCCAGTACCCCAGCACCGAGCTCATCTCGCGTGGACCACCCAGTGCGCGTCAGGAGTAGGTGTGTCCCAGCAGGAGCCCCTAGGAACAGCCCTGCCCTACCAGCTCTTAGCACAGGGAGTCCTGGTCTGCACATGCATGAGCCAGAGAGCCAGAGAGCCAGAGGAGGACGCTGCCGTGGGCTCTAACTGTCCTCAGAGAATGTTGGTATGACCCGGGGATCCAAGGGAGGTGGGGGGAACCTCGGAGGCGCCCAGGAACGCAGGAGGGCCCAGACTGCGGCCCTGCCGGCCCTCGGAGAGGGCCCACGCGTGTCTGCTCGGGCTCAGGAGGCCACGGTGGGACAGCCAGTACCCCAGCACCGAGCTCATCTCGCGTGGACCACCCAGTGCGCGTCAGGAGTAGGTGTGTCCCAGCAGGAGCCCCTAGGAACAGCCCTGCCCTACCAGCTCTTAGCACAGGGAGTCCTGGTCTGCACATGCATGAGCCAGGGAGCCAGAGAGCCAGAGGAGGACGCTGCCGTGGGCTCTAACTGTCCTCAGAGAATGTTGGTATGACCCGGGGATCCAAGGGAGGTGGGGGGAACCTCGGAGGCGCCCAGGAACGCAGGAGGGCCCAGACTGCGGCCCTGCCGGCCCTCGGAGAGGGCCCACGCGTGTCTGCTCGGGCTCAGGAGGCCACGGTGGGACAGCCAGTACCCCAGCACCGAGCTCATCTCGCGTGGACCACCCAGTGGGCGTCAGGAGTAGGTGTGTCCCAGCAGCAGCCGCCCCCCACCCCGGGAACGGCCCCTCCCTAGACAAGCCTTTCCTGTGAGGAGTCCTGGACTGCGCACGCGCGAGCCGGCGAGCCCGCCAGCCAGAGGGAGATGAGGCCTGGGGCTCCTCTTGCCTCAGAGAATGCTTGTGCGGCCTGGGGGCGCCCGCAGGTGTGCTCCGAGGCCTGCCGCGGCCTCTAGCTAGCACCTGGGGCCAGTTGGCAGTGCCGGCTGGCCAGCCTCCTAGAGCCAGGGCTGGCTGCAGCAGGCTCCGCGGGCGGGCGGGCGAAGGGCGAAGGGCGAAGGGCAGACGGAAGCCCAAGGGGGCCCGCCCACCCGCTCCGCTGTGAAGCGCGCCCGCCCTGGAGGCCAGGACCCCAGGGGGCAGAAGTGGGTCTGGCTTTGCATTGCCCGACCAGCGGGAGGGAGCCAGCCAGGGGCAGCCAGTTGCATCCTCCCGGGAACTGCCAGCGGAGGCTTTTGGGGAGCGCGCTGCCAACTCTTGGCTTGGCCGGGGGAGACCTGCCGTCTCTGTGGCTCCAGCCGGCCAGCAGGCTGCAGGGTCGGGCGCAGGGGCCGTGGGGCTCTGGAGCTTGCTGCCTTGCCCGTGGGCAGGGCCTCCACGGGCCAGCCAGGTGGCACAGGGTTCCTGGGGCTGCGCCTCCTCCCGGCCCGGCCCGGCCCAAGGGAGGTGGGGGGAACCTCGGAGGCGCCCAGGAACGCAAGAGGGCCCAGACTGCGGCCCTGCCGGCCCTCGGAGAGGGCCCACGCGTGTCTGCTCGGGCTCAGGAGGCCACGGTGGGACAGCCAGTACCCCAGCACCGAGCTCATCTCGCGTGGACCACCCAGTGCGCGTCAGGAGTAGGTGTGTCCCAGCAGGAGCCCCTAGGAACAGCCCTGCCCTACCAGCTCTTAGCACAGGGAGTCCTGGTCTGCACATGCATGAGCCAGAGAGCCAGAGGAGGACGCTGCCGTGGGCTCTAACTGTCCTCAGAGAATGTTGGTATGACCCGGGGATCCAAGGGAGGTGGGGGGAACCTCGGAGGCGCCCAGGAACGCAGGAGGGCCCAGACTGCGGCCCTGCCGGCCCTCGGAGAGGGCCCACGCGTGTCTGCTCGGGCTCAGGAGGCCACGGTGGGACAGCCAGTACCCCAGCACCGAGCTCATCTCGCGTGGACCACCCAGTGGGCGTCAGGAGTAGGTGTGTCCCAGCAGCAGCCGCCCCCCACCCCGGGAACGGCCCCTCCCTAGACAAGCCTTTCCTGTGAGGAGTCCTGGACTGCGCACGCGCGAGCCGGCGAGCCCGCCAGCCAGAGGGAGATGAGGCCTGGGGCTCCTCTTGCCTCAGAGAATGCTTGTGCGGCCTGGGGGCGCCCGCAGGTGTGCTCCGAGGCCTGCCGCGGCCTCTAGCTAGCACCTGGGGCCAGTTGGCAGTGCCGGCTGGCCAGCCTCCTAGAGCCAGGGCTGGCTGCAGCAGGCTCCGCGGGCGGGCGGGCGAAGGGCGAAGGGCAGACGGAAGCCCAAGGGGGCCCGCCCACCCGCTCCGCTGCGAAGCGCGCCCGCCCTGGAGGCCAGGACCCCAGGGGGCAGAAGTGGGTCTGGCTTTGCATTGCCCGACCAGCGGGAGGGAGCCAGCCAGGGGCAGCCAGTTGCATCCTCCCGGGAACTGCCAGCGGAGGCTTTTGGGGAGCGCGCTGCCAACTCTTGGCTTGGCCGGGGGAGACCTGCCGTCTCTGTGGCTCCAGCCGGCCAGCAGGCTGCAGGGTCGGGCGCAGCGGCCGTGGGGCTCTGGAGCTTGCTGCCCTGCCCGTGGGCGGAGCCTCCACGGGCCAGCCAGGTGGCACAGGGTTCCTGGGGCTGCGCCTCCTCCCGGCCCGGCCCGGCCCAAGGGAGGTGGGGGGAACCTCGGAGGCGCCCAGGAACGCAGGAGAGCCCAGACTGCGGCCCTGCCGGCCCTCGGAGAGGGCCCACGCGTGTCTGCTCGGGCTCAGGAGGCCACGGTGGGACAGCCAGTACCCCAGCACCGAGCTCATCTCGCGTGGACCACCCAGTGCGCGTCAGGAGTAGGTGTGTCCCAGCAGGAGCCCCTAGGAACAGCCCTGCCCTACCAGCTCTTAGCACAGGGAGTCCTGGTCTGCACATGCATGAGCCAGGGAGCCAGAGAGCCAGAGGAGGACGCTGCCGTGGGCTCTAACTGTCCTCAGAGAATGTTGGTATGACCCGGGGATCCAAGGGAGGTGGGGGGAACCTCGGAGGCGCCCAGGAACGCAGGAGGGCCCAGACTGCGGCCCTGCCGGCCCTCGGAGAGGGCCCACGCGTGTCTGCTCGGGCTCAGGAGGCCACGGTGGGACAGCCAGTACCCCAGCACCGAGCTCATCTCGCGTGGACCACCCAGTGCGCGTCAGGAGTAGGTGTGTCCCAGCAGCAGCCGCCCCCCACCCCGGGAACGGCCCCTCCCTAGACAAGCCTTTCCTGTGAGGAGTCCTGGACTGCGCACGCGCGAGCCGGCGAGCCCGCCAGCCAGAGGGAGATGAGGCCTGGGGCTCCTCTTGCCTCAGAGAATGCTTGTGCGGCCTGGGGGCGCCCGCAGGTGTGCTCCGAGGCCTGCCGCGGCCTCTAGCTAGCACCTGGGGCCAGTTGGCAGTGCCGGCTGGCCAGCCTCCTAGAGCCAGGGCTGGCTGCAGCAGGCTCCGCGGGCGGGCGAAGGGCAGACGGAAGCCCAAGGGGGCCCGCCCACCCGCTCCGCTGTGAAGCGCGCCCGCCCTGGAGGCCAGGACCCCAGGGGGCAGAAGTGGGTCTGGCTTTGCATTGCCCGACCAGCGGGAGGGAGCCAGCCAGGGGCAGCCAGTTGCATCCTCCCGGGAACTGCCAGCGGAGGCTTTTGGGGAGCGCGCTGCCAACTCTTGGCTTGGCCGGGGGAGACCTGCCGTCTCTGTGGCTCCAGCCGGCCAGCAGGCTGCAGGGTCGGGCGCAGGGGCCGTGGGGCTCTGGAGCTTGCTGCCTTGCCCGTGGGCAGGGCCTCCACGGGCCAGCCAGGTGGCACAGGGTTCCTGGGGCTGCGCCTCCTCCCGGCCCGGCCCGGCCCGGCCCAAGGGAGGTGGGGGGAACCTCGGAGGCGCCCAGGAACGCAAGAGGGCCCAGACTGCGGCCCTGCCGGCCCTCGGAGAGGGCCCACGCGTGTCTGCTCGGGCTCAGGAGGCCACGGTGGGACAGCCAGTACCCCAGCACCGAGCTCATCTCGCGTGGACCACCCAGTGCGCGTCAGGAGTAGGTGTGTCCCAGCAGGAGCCCCTAGGAACAGCCCTGCCCTACCAGCTCTTAGCACAGGGAGTCCTGGTCTGCACATGCATGAGCCAGGGAGCCAGAGAGCCAGAGGAGGACGCTGCCGTGGGCTCTAACTGTCCTCAGAGAATGTTGGTATGACCCGGGGATCCAAGGGAGGTGGGGGGAACCTCGGAGGCGCCCAGGAACGCAGGAGGGCCCAGACTGCGGCCCTGCCGGCCCTCGGAGAGGGCCCACGCGTGTCTGCTCGGGCTCAGGAGGCCACGGTGGGACAGCCAGTACCCCAGCACCGAGCTCATCTCGCGTGGACCACCCAGTGGGCGTCAGGAGTAGGTGTGTCCCAGCAGCAGCCGCCCCCCACCCCGGGAACGGCCCCTCCCTAGACAAGCCTTCCCTGTGAGGAGTCCTGGACTGCGCACGCGCGAGCCGGCGAGCCCGCCAGCCAGAGGGAGATGAGGCCTGGGGCTCCTCTTGCCTCAGAGAATGCTTGTGCGGCCTGGGGGCGCCCGCAGGTGTGCTCCGAGGCCTGCCGCGGCCTCTAGCTAGCACCTGGGGCCAGTTGGCAGTGCCGGCTGGCCAGCCTCCTAGAGCCAGGGCTGGCTGCAGCAGGCTCCGCGGGCGGGCGGGCGAAGGGCGAAGGGCGAAGGGCAGACGGAAGCCCAAGGGGGCCCGCCCACCCGCTCCGCTGTGAAGCGCGCCCGCCCTGGAGGCCAGGACCCCAGGGGGCAGAAGTGGGTCTGGCTTTGCATTGCCCGACCAGCGGGAGGGAGCCAGCCAGGGGCAGCCAGTTGCATCCTCCCGGGAACTGCCAGCGGAGGCTTTTGGGGAGCGCGCTGCCAACTCTTGGCTTGGCCGGGGGAGACCTGCCGTCTCTGTGGCTCCAGCCGGCCAGCAGGCTGCAGGGTCGGGCGCAGGGGCCGTGGGGCTCTGGAGCTTGCTGCCTTGCCCGTGGGCAGGGCCTCCACGGGCCAGCCAGGTGGCACAGGGTTCCTGGGGCTGCGCCTCCTCCCGGCCCGGCCCGGCCCAAGGGAGGTGGGGGGAACCTCGGAGGCGCCCAGGAACGCAAGAGGGCCCAGACTGCGGCCCTGCCGGCCCTCGGAGAGGGCCCACGCGTGTCTGCTCGGGCTCAGGAGGCCACGGTGGGACAGCCAGTACCCCAGCACCGAGCTCATCTCGCGTGGACCACCCAGTGCGCGTCAGGAGTAGGTGTGTCCCAGCAGGAGCCCCTAGGAACAGCCCTGCCCTACCAGCTCTTAGCACAGGGAGTCCTGGTCTGCACATGCATGAGCCAGAGAGCCAGAGAGCCAGAGGAGGACGCTGCCGTGGGCTCTAACTGTCCTCAGAGAATGTTGGTATGACCCGGGGATCCAAGGGAGGTGGGGGGAACCTCGGAGGCGCCCAGGAACGCAGGAGGGCCCAGACTGCGGCCCTGCCGGCCCTCGGAGAGGGCCCACGCGTGTCTGCTCGGGCTCAGGAGGCCACGGTGGGACAGCCAGTACCCCAGCACCGAGCTCATCTCGCGTGGACCACCCAGTGGGCGTCAGGAGTAGGTGTGTCCCAGCAGCAGCCGCCCCCCACCCCGGGAACGGCCCCTCCCTAGACAAGCCTTCCCTGTGAGGAGTCCTGGACTGCGCACGCGCGAGCCGGCGAGCCCGCCAGCCAGAGGGAGATGAGGCCTGGGGCTCCTCTTGCCTCAGAGAATGCTTGTGCGGCCTGGGGGCGCCCGCAGGTGTGCTCCGAGGCCTGCCGCGGCCTCTAGCTAGCACCTGGGGCCAGTTGGCAGTGCCGGCTGGCCAGCCTCCTAGAGCCAGGGCTGGCTGCAGCAGGCTCCGCGGGCGGGCGGGCGAAGGGCGAAGGGCGAAGGGCAGACGGAAGCCCAAGGGGGCCCGCCCACCCGCTCCGCTGTGAAGCGCGCCCGCCCTGGAGGCCAGGACCCCAGGGGGCAGAAGTGGGTCTGGCTTTGCATTGCCCGACCAGCGGGAGGGAGCCAGCCAGGGGCAGCCAGTTGCATCCTCCCGGGAACTGCCAGCGGAGGCTTTTGGGGAGCGCGCTGCCAACTCTTGGCTTGGCCGGGGGAGACCTGCCGTCTCTGTGGCTCCAGCCGGCCAGCAGGCTGCAGGGTCGGGCGCAGGGGCCGTGGGGCTCTGGAGCTTGCTGCCTTGCCCGTGGGCAGGGCCTCCACGGGCCAGCCAGGTGGCACAGGGTTCCTGGGGCTGCGCCTCCTCCCGGCCCGGCCCGGCCCAAGGGAGGTGGGGGGAACCTCGGAGGCGCCCAGGAACGCAAGAGGGCCCAGACTGCGGCCCTGCCGGCCCTCGGAGAGGGCCCACGCGTGTCTGCTCGGGCTCAGGAGGCCACGGTGGGACAGCCAGTACCCCAGCACCGAGCTCATCTCGCGTGGACCACCCAGTGCGCGTCAGGAGTAGGTGTGTCCCAGCAGGAGCCCCTAGGAACAGCCCTGCCCTACCAGCTCTTAGCACAGGGAGTCCTGGTCTGCACATGCATGAGCCAGAGAGCCAGAGAGCCAGAGGAGGACGCTGCCGTGGGCTCTAACTGTCCTCAGAGAATGTTGGTATGACCCGGGGATCCAAGGGAGGTGGGGGGAACCTCGGAGGCGCCCAGGAACGCAGGAGGGCCCAGACTGCGGCCCTGCCGGCCCTCGGAGAGGGCCCACGCGTGTCTGCTCGGGCTCAGGAGGCCACGGTGGGACAGCCAGTACCCCAGCACCGAGCTCATCTCGCGTGGACCACCCAGTGCGCGTCAGGAGTAGGTGTGTCCCAGCAGGAGCCCCTAGGAACAGCCCTGCCCTACCAGCTCTTAGCACAGGGAGTCCTGGTCTGCACATGCATGAGCCAGGGAGCCAGAGAGCCAGAGGAGGACGCTGCCGTGGGCTCTAACTGTCCTCAGAGAATGTTGGTATGACCCGGGGATCCAAGGGAGGTGGGGGGAACCTCGGAGGCGCCCAGGAACGCAGGAGGGCCCAGACTGCGGCCCTGCCGGCCCTCGGAGAGGGCCCACGCGTGTCTGCTCGGGCTCAGGAGGCCACGGTGGGACAGCCAGTACCCCAGCACCGAGCTCATCTCGCGTGGACCACCCAGTGGGCGTCAGGAGTAGGTGTGTCCCAGCAGCAGCCGCCCCCCACCCCGGGAACGGCCCCTCCCTAGACAAGCCTTCCCTGTGAGGAGTCCTGGACTGCGCACGCGCGAGCCGGCGAGCCCGCCAGCCAGAGGGAGATGAGGCCTGGGGCTCCTCTTGCCTCAGAGAATGCTTGTGCGGCCTGGGGGCGCCCGCAGGTGTGCTCCGAGGCCTGCCGCGGCCTCTAGCTAGCACCTGGGGCCAGTTGGCAGTGCCGGCTGGCCAGCCTCCTAGAGCCAGGGCTGGCTGCAGCAGGCTCCGCGGGCGGGCGGGCGAAGGGCGAAGGGCGAAGGGCAGACGGAAGCCCAAGGGGGCCCGCCCACCCGCTCCGCTGTGAAGCGCGCCCGCCCTGGAGGCCAGGACCCCAGGGGGCAGAAGTGGGTCTGGCTTTGCATTGCCCGACCAGCGGGAGGGAGCCAGCCAGGGGCAGCCAGTTGCATCCTCCCGGGAACTGCCAGCGGAGGCTTTTGGGGAGCGCGCTGCCAACTCTTGGCTTGGCCGGGGGAGACCTGCCGTCTCTGTGGCTCCAGCCGGCCAGCAGGCTGCAGGGTCGGGCGCAGGGGCCGTGGGGCTCTGGAGCTTGCTGCCTTGCCCGTGGGCAGGGCCTCCACGGGCCAGCCAGGTGGCACAGGGTTCCTGGGGCTGCGCCTCCTCCCGGCCCGGCCCGGCCCAAGGGAGGTGGGGGGAACCTCGGAGGCGCCCAGGAACGCAAGAGGGCCCAGACTGCGGCCCTGCCGGCCCTCGGAGAGGGCCCACGCGTGTCTGCTCGGGCTCAGGAGGCCACGGTGGGACAGCCAGTACCCCAGCACCGAGCTCATCTCGCGTGGACCACCCAGTGCGCGTCAGGAGTAGGTGTGTCCCAGCAGGAGCCCCTAGGAACAGCCCTGCCCTACCAGCTCTTAGCACAGGGAGTCCTGGTCTGCACATGCATGAGCCAGAGAGCCAGAGAGCCAGAGGAGGACGCTGCCGTGGGCTCTAACTGTCCTCAGAGAATGTTGGTATGACCCGGGGATCCAAGGGAGGTGGGGGGAACCTCGGAGGCGCCCAGGAACGCAGGAGGGCCCAGACTGCGGCCCTGCCGGCCCTCGGAGAGGGCCCACGCGTGTCTGCTCGGGCTCAGGAGGCCACGGTGGGACAGCCAGTACCCCAGCACCGAGCTCATCTCGCGTGGACCACCCAGTGCGCGTCAGGAGTAGGTGTGTCCCAGCAGGAGCCCCTAGGAACAGCCCTGCCCTACCAGCTCTTAGCACAGGGAGTCCTGGTCTGCACATGCATGAGCCAGGGAGCCAGAGAGCCAGAGGAGGACGCTGCCGTGGGCTCTAACTGTCCTCAGAGAATGTTGGTATGACCCGGGGATCCAAGGGAGGTGGGGGGAACCTCGGAGGCGCCCAGGAACGCAGGAGGGCCCAGACTGCGGCCCTGCCGGCCCTCGGAGAGGGCCCACGCGTGTCTGCTCGGGCTCAGGAGGCCACGGTGGGACAGCCAGTACCCCAGCACCGAGCTCATCTCGCGTGGACCACCCAGTGGGCGTCAGGAGTAGGTGTGTCCCAGCAGCAGCCGCCCCCCACCCCGGGAACGGCCCCTCCCTAGACAAGCCTTCCCTGTGAGGAGTCCTGGACTGCGCACGCGCGAGCCGGCGAGCCCGCCAGCCAGAGGGAGATGAGGCCTGGGGCTCCTCTTGCCTCAGAGAATGCTTGTGCGGCCTGGGGGCGCCCGCAGGTGTGCTCCGAGGCCTGCCGCGGCCTCTAGCTAGCACCTGGGGCCAGTTGGCAGTGCCGGCTGGCCAGCCTCCTAGAGCCAGGGCTGGCTGCAGCAGGCTCCGCGGGCGGGCGGGCGAAGGGCGAAGGGCGAAGGGCAGACGGAAGCCCAAGGGGGCCCGCCCACCCGCTCCGCTGTGAAGCGCGCCCGCCCTGGAGGCCAGGACCCCAGGGGGCAGAAGTGGGTCTGGCTTTGCATTGCCCGACCAGCGGGAGGGAGCCAGCCAGGGGCAGCCAGTTGCATCCTCCCGGGAACTGCCAGCGGAGGCTTTTGGGGAGCGCGCTGCCAACTCTTGGCTTGGCCGGGGGAGACCTGCCGTCTCTGTGGCTCCAGCCGGCCAGCAGGCTGCAGGGTCGGGCGCAGGGGCCGTGGGGCTCTGGAGCTTGCTGCCTTGCCCGTGGGCAGGGCCTCCACGGGCCAGCCAGGTGGCACAGGGTTCCTGGGGCTGCGCCTCCTCCCGGCCCGGCCCGGCCCAAGGGAGGTGGGGGGAACCTCGGAGGCGCCCAGGAACGCAAGAGGGCCCAGACTGCGGCCCTGCCGGCCCTCGGAGAGGGCCCACGCGTGTCTGCTCGGGCTCAGGAGGCCACGGTGGGACAGCCAGTACCCCAGCACCGAGCTCATCTCGCGTGGACCACCCAGTGCGCGTCAGGAGTAGGTGTGTCCCAGCAGGAGCCCCTAGGAACAGCCCTGCCCTACCAGCTCTTAGCACAGGGAGTCCTGGTCTGCACATGCATGAGCCAGAGAGCCAGAGAGCCAGAGGAGGACGCTGCCGTGGGCTCTAACTGTCCTCAGAGAATGTTGGTATGACCCGGGGATCCAAGGGAGGTGGGGGGAACCTCGGAGGCGCCCAGGAACGCAGGAGGGCCCAGACTGCGGCCCTGCCGGCCCTCGGAGAGGGCCCACGCGTGTCTGCTCGGGCTCAGGAGGCCACGGTGGGACAGCCAGTACCCCAGCACCGAGCTCATCTCGCGTGGACCACCCAGTGCGCGTCAGGAGTAGGTGTGTCCCAGCAGGAGCCCCTAGGAACAGCCCTGCCCTACCAGCTCTTAGCACAGGGAGTCCTGGTCTGCACATGCATGAGCCAGGGAGCCAGAGAGCCAGAGGAGGACGCTGCCGTGGGCTCTAACTGTCCTCAGAGAATGTTGGTATGACCCGGGGATCCAAGGGAGGTGGGGGGAACCTCGGAGGCGCCCAGGAACGCAGGAGGGCCCAGACTGCGGCCCTGCCGGCCCTCGGAGAGGGCCCACGCGTGTCTGCTCGGGCTCAGGAGGCCACGGTGGGACAGCCAGTACCCCAGCACCGAGCTCATCTCGCGTGGACCACCCAGTGGGCGTCAGGAGTAGGTGTGTCCCAGCAGCAGCCGCCCCCCACCCCGGGAACGGCCCCTCCCTAGACAAGCCTTCCCTGTGAGGAGTCCTGGACTGCGCACGCGCGAGCCGGCGAGCCCGCCAGCCAGAGGGAGATGAGGCCTGGGGCTCCTCTTGCCTCAGAGAATGCTTGTGCGGCCTGGGGGCGCCCGCAGGTGTGCTCCGAGGCCTGCCGCGGCCTCTAGCTAGCACCTGGGGCCAGTTGGCAGTGCCGGCTGGCCAGCCTCCTAGAGCCAGGGCTGGCTGCAGCAGGCTCCGCGGGCGGGCGGGCGAAGGGCGAAGGGCGAAGGGCAGACGGAAGCCCAAGGGGGCCCGCCCACCCGCTCCGCTGTGAAGCGCGCCCGCCCTGGAGGCCAGGACCCCAGGGGGCAGAAGTGGGTCTGGCTTTGCATTGCCCGACCAGCGGGAGGGAGCCAGCCAGGGGCAGCCAGTTGCATCCTCCCGGGAACTGCCAGCGGAGGCTTTTGGGGAGCGCGCTGCCAACTCTTGGCTTGGCCGGGGGAGACCTGCCGTCTCTGTGGCTCCAGCCGGCCAGCAGGCTGCAGGGTCGGGCGCAGGGGCCGTGGGGCTCTGGAGCTTGCTGCCTTGCCCGTGGGCAGGGCCTCCACGGGCCAGCCAGGTGGCACAGGGTTCCTGGGGCTGCGCCTCCTCCCGGCCCGGCCCGGCCCAAGGGAGGTGGGGGGAACCTCGGAGGCGCCCAGGAACGCAAGAGGGCCCAGACTGCGGCCCTGCCGGCCCTCGGAGAGGGCCCACGCGTGTCTGCTCGGGCTCAGGAGGCCACGGTGGGACAGCCAGTACCCCAGCACCGAGCTCATCTCGCGTGGACCACCCAGTGCGCGTCAGGAGTAGGTGTGTCCCAGCAGGAGCCCCTAGGAACAGCCCTGCCCTACCAGCTCTTAGCACAGGGAGTCCTGGTCTGCACATGCATGAGCCAGAGAGCCAGAGAGCCAGAGGAGGACGCTGCCGTGGGCTCTAACTGTCCTCAGAGAATGTTGGTATGACCCGGGGATCCAAGGGAGGTGGGGGGAACCTCGGAGGCGCCCAGGAACGCAGGAGGGCCCAGACTGCGGCCCTGCCGGCCCTCGGAGAGGGCCCACGCGTGTCTGCTCGGGCTCAGGAGGCCACGGTGGGACAGCCAGTACCCCAGCACCGAGCTCATCTCGCGTGGACCACCCAGTGCGCGTCAGGAGTAGGTGTGTCCCAGCAGGAGCCCCTAGGAACAGCCCTGCCCTACCAGCTCTTAGCACAGGGAGTCCTGGTCTGCACATGCATGAGCCAGGGAGCCAGAGAGCCAGAGGAGGACGCTGCCGTGGGCTCTAACTGTCCTCAGAGAATGTTGGTATGACCCGGGGATCCAAGGGAGGTGGGGGGAACCTCGGAGGCGCCCAGGAACGCAGGAGGGCCCAGACTGCGGCCCTGCCGGCCCTCGGAGAGGGCCCACGCGTGTCTGCTCGGGCTCAGGAGGCCACGGTGGGACAGCCAGTACCCCAGCACCGAGCTCATCTCGCGTGGACCACCCAGTGGGCGTCAGGAGTAGGTGTGTCCCAGCAGCAGCCGCCCCCCACCCCGGGAACGGCCCCTCCCTAGACAAGCCTTTCCTGTGAGGAGTCCTGGACTGCGCACGCGCGAGCCGGCGAGCCCGCCAGCCAGAGGGAGATGAGGCCTGGGGCTCCTCTTGCCTCAGAGAATGCTTGTGCGGCCTGGGGGCGCCCGCAGGTGTGCTCCGAGGCCTGCCGCGGCCTCTAGCTAGCACCTGGGGCCAGTTGGCAGTGCCGGCTGGCCAGCCTCCTAGAGCCAGGGCTGGCTGCAGCAGGCTCCGCGGGCGGGCGAAGGGCAGACGGAAGCCCAAGGGGGCCCGCCCACCCGCTCCGCTGTGAAGCGCGCCCGCCCTGGAGGCCAGGACCCCAGGGGGCAGAAGTGGGTCTGGCTTTGCATTGCCCGACCAGCGGGAGGGAGCCAGCCAGGGGCAGCCAGTTGCATCCTCCCGGGAACTGCCAGCGGAGGCTTTTGGGGAGCGCGCTGCCAACTCTTGGCTTGGCCGGGGGAGACCTGCCGTCTCTGTGGCTCCAGCCGGCCAGCAGGCTGCAGGGTCGGGCGCAGGGGCCGTGGGGCTCTGGAGCTTGCTGCCTTGCCCGTGGGCAGGGCCTCCACGGGCCAGCCAGGTGGCACAGGGTTCCTGGGGCTGCGCCTCCTCCCGGCCCGGCCCGGCCCGGCCCAAGGGAGGTGGGGGGAACCTCGGAGGCGCCCAGGAACGCAAGAGGGCCCAGACTGCGGCCCTGCCGGCCCTCGGAGAGGGCCCACGCGTGTCTGCTCGGGCTCAGGAGGCCACGGTGGGACAGCCAGTACCCCAGCACCGAGCTCATCTCGCGTGGACCACCCAGTGCGCGTCAGGAGTAGGTGTGTCCCAGCAGGAGCCCCTAGGAACAGCCCTGCCCTACCAGCTCTTAGCACAGGGAGTCCTGGTCTGCACATGCATGAGCCAGGGAGCCAGAGAGCCAGAGGAGGACGCTGCCGTGGGCTCTAACTGTCCTCAGAGAATGTTGGTATGACCCGGGGATCCAAGGGAGGTGGGGGGAACCTCGGAGGCGCCCAGGAACGCAGGAGGGCCCAGACTGCGGCCCTGCCGGCCCTCGGAGAGGGCCCACGCGTGTCTGCTCGGGCTCAGGAGGCCACGGTGGGACAGCCAGTACCCCAGCACCGAGCTCATCTCGCGTGGACCACCCAGTGGGCGTCAGGAGTAGGTGTGTCCCAGCAGCAGCCGCCCCCCACCCCGGGAACGGCCCCTCCCTAGACAAGCCTTCCCTGTGAGGAGTCCTGGACTGCGCACGCGCGAGCCGGCGAGCCCGCCAGCCAGAGGGAGATGAGGCCTGGGGCTCCTCTTGCCTCAGAGAATGCTTGTGCGGCCTGGGGGCGCCCGCAGGTGTGCTCCGAGGCCTGCCGCGGCCTCTAGCTAGCACCTGGGGCCAGTTGGCAGTGCCGGCTGGCCAGCCTCCTAGAGCCAGGGCTGGCTGCAGCAGGCTCCGCGGGCGGGCGGGCGAAGGGCGAAGGGCGAAGGGCAGACGGAAGCCCAAGGGGGCCCGCCCACCCGCTCCGCTGTGAAGCGCGCCCGCCCTGGAGGCCAGGACCCCAGGGGGCAGAAGTGGGTCTGGCTTTGCATTGCCCGACCAGCGGGAGGGAGCCAGCCAGGGGCAGCCAGTTGCATCCTCCCGGGAACTGCCAGCGGAGGCTTTTGGGGAGCGCGCTGCCAACTCTTGGCTTGGCCGGGGGAGACCTGCCGTCTCTGTGGCTCCAGCCGGCCAGCAGGCTGCAGGGTCGGGCGCAGGGGCCGTGGGGCTCTGGAGCTTGCTGCCTTGCCCGTGGGCAGGGCCTCCACGGGCCAGCCAGGTGGCACAGGGTTCCTGGGGCTGCGCCTCCTCCCGGCCCGGCCCGGCCCAAGGGAGGTGGGGGGAACCTCGGAGGCGCCCAGGAACGCAAGAGGGCCCAGACTGCGGCCCTGCCGGCCCTCGGAGAGGGCCCACGCGTGTCTGCTCGGGCTCAGGAGGCCACGGTGGGACAGCCAGTACCCCAGCACCGAGCTCATCTCGCGTGGACCACCCAGTGCGCGTCAGGAGTAGGTGTGTCCCAGCAGGAGCCCCTAGGAACAGCCCTGCCCTACCAGCTCTTAGCACAGGGAGTCCTGGTCTGCACATGCATGAGCCAGGGAGCCAGAGAGCCAGAGGAGGACGCTGCCGTGGGCTCTAACTGTCCTCAGAGAATGTTGGTATGACCCGGGGATCCAAGGGAGGTGGGGGGAACCTCGGAGGCGCCCAGGAACGCAGGAGGGCCCAGACTGCGGCCCTGCCGGCCCTCGGAGAGGGCCCACGCGTGTCTGCTCGGGCTCAGGAGGCCACGGTGGGACAGCCAGTACCCCAGCACCGAGCTCATCTCGCGTGGACCACCCAGTGGGCGTCAGGAGTAGGTGTGTCCCAGCAGCAGCCGCCCCCCACCCCGGGAACGGCCCCTCCCTAGACAAGCCTTCCCTGTGAGGAGTCCTGGACTGCGCACGCGCGAGCCGGCGAGCCCGCCAGCCAGAGGGAGATGAGGCCTGGGGCTCCTCTTGCCTCAGAGAATGCTTGTGCGGCCTGGGGGCGCCCGCAGGTGTGCTCCGAGGCCTGCCGCGGCCTCTAGCTAGCACCTGGGGCCAGTTGGCAGTGCCGGCTGGCCAGCCTCCTAGAGCCAGGGCTGGCTGCAGCAGGCTCCGCGGGCGGGCGAAGGGCAGACGGAAGCCCAAGGGGGCCCGCCCACCCGCTCCGCTGTGAAGCGCGCCCGCCCTGGAGGCCAGGACCCCAGGGGGCAGAAGTGGGTCTGGCTTTGCATTGCCCGACCAGCGGGAGGGAGCCAGCCAGGGGCAGCCAGTTGCATCCTCCCGGGAACTGCCAGCGGAGGCTTTTGGGGAGCGCGCTGCCAACTCTTGGCTTGGCCGGGGGAGACCTGCCGTCTCTGTGGCTCCAGCCGGCCAGCAGGCTGCAGGGTCGGGCGCAGGGGCCGTGGGGCTCTGGAGCTTGCTGCCTTGCCCGTGGGCAGGGCCTCCACGGGCCAGCCAGGTGGCACAGGGTTCCTGGGGCTGCGCCTCCTCCCGGCCCGGCCCGGCCCGGCCCAAGGGAGGTGGGGGGAACCTCGGAGGCGCCCAGGAACGCAAGAGGGCCCAGACTGCGGCCCTGCCGGCCCTCGGAGAGGGCCCACGCGTGTCTGCTCGGGCTCAGGAGGCCACGGTGGGACAGCCAGTACCCCAGCACCGAGCTCATCTCGCGTGGACCACCCAGTGCGCGTCAGGAGTAGGTGTGTCCCAGCAGGAGCCCCTAGGAACAGCCCTGCCCTACCAGCTCTTAGCACAGGGAGTCCTGGTCTGCACATGCATGAGCCAGGGAGCCAGAGAGCCAGAGGAGGACGCTGCCGTGGGCTCTAACTGTCCTCAGAGAATGTTGGTATGACCCGGGGATCCAAGGGAGGTGGGGGGAACCTCGGAGGCGCCCAGGAACGCAGGAGGGCCCAGACTGCGGCCCTGCCGGCCCTCGGAGAGGGCCCACGCGTGTCTGCTCGGGCTCAGGAGGCCACGGTGGGACAGCCAGTACCCCAGCACCGAGCTCATCTCGCGTGGACCACCCAGTGGGCGTCAGGAGTAGGTGTGTCCCAGCAGCAGCCGCCCCCCACCCCGGGAACGGCCCCTCCCTAGACAAGCCTTCCCTGTGAGGAGTCCTGGACTGCGCACGCGCGAGCCGGCGAGCCCGCCAGCCAGAGGGAGATGAGGCCTGGGGCTCCTCTTGCCTCAGAGAATGCTTGTGCGGCCTGGGGGCGCCCGCAGGTGTGCTCCGAGGCCTGCCGCGGCCTCTAGCTAGCACCTGGGGCCAGTTGGCAGTGCCGGCTGGCCAGCCTCCTAGAGCCAGGGCTGGCTGCAGCAGGCTCCGCGGGCGGGCGGGCGAAGGGCGAAGGGCGAAGGGCAGACGGAAGCCCAAGGGGGCCCGCCCACCCGCTCCGCTGTGAAGCGCGCCCGCCCTGGAGGCCAGGACCCCAGGGGGCAGAAGTGGGTCTGGCTTTGCATTGCCCGACCAGCGGGAGGGAGCCAGCCAGGGGCAGCCAGTTGCATCCTCCCGGGAACTGCCAGCGGAGGCTTTTGGGGAGCGCGCTGCCAACTCTTGGCTTGGCCGGGGGAGACCTGCCGTCTCTGTGGCTCCAGCCGGCCAGCAGGCTGCAGGGTCGGGCGCAGGGGCCGTGGGGCTCTGGAGCTTGCTGCCTTGCCCGTGGGCAGGGCCTCCACGGGCCAGCCAGGTGGCACAGGGTTCCTGGGGCTGCGCCTCCTCCCGGCCCGGCCCGGCCCAAGGGAGGTGGGGGGAACCTCGGAGGCGCCCAGGAACGCAAGAGGGCCCAGACTGCGGCCCTGCCGGCCCTCGGAGAGGGCCCACGCGTGTCTGCTCGGGCTCAGGAGGCCACGGTGGGACAGCCAGTACCCCAGCACCGAGCTCATCTCGCGTGGACCACCCAGTGCGCGTCAGGAGTAGGTGTGTCCCAGCAGGAGCCCCTAGGAACAGCCCTGCCCTACCAGCTCTTAGCACAGGGAGTCCTGGTCTGCACATGCATGAGCCAGAGAGCCAGAGAGCCAGAGGAGGACGCTGCCGTGGGCTCTAACTGTCCTCAGAGAATGTTGGTATGACCCGGGGATCCAAGGGAGGTGGGGGGAACCTCGGAGGCGCCCAGGAACGCAGGAGGGCCCAGACTGCGGCCCTGCCGGCCCTCGGAGAGGGCCCACGCGTGTCTGCTCGGGCTCAGGAGGCCACGGTGGGACAGCCAGTACCCCAGCACCGAGCTCATCTCGCGTGGACCACCCAGTGCGCGTCAGGAGTAGGTGTGTCCCAGCAGGAGCCCCTAGGAACAGCCCTGCCCTACCAGCTCTTAGCACAGGGAGTCCTGGTCTGCACATGCATGAGCCAGGGAGCCAGAGAGCCAGAGGAGGACGCTGCCGTGGGCTCTAACTGTCCTCAGAGAATGTTGGTATGACCCGGGGATCCAAGGGAGGTGGGGGGAACCTCGGAGGCGCCCAGGAACGCAGGAGGGCCCAGACTGCGGCCCTGCCGGCCCTCGGAGAGGGCCCACGCGTGTCTGCTCGGGCTCAGGAGGCCACGGTGGGACAGCCAGTACCCCAGCACCGAGCTCATCTCGCGTGGACCACCCAGTGGGCGTCAGGAGTAGGTGTGTCCCAGCAGCAGCCGCCCCCCACCCCGGGAACGGCCCCTCCCTAGACAAGCCTTCCCTGTGAGGAGTCCTGGACTGCGCACGCGCGAGCCGGCGAGCCCGCCAGCCAGAGGGAGATGAGGCCTGGGGCTCCTCTTGCCTCAGAGAATGCTTGTGCGGCCTGGGGGCGCCCGCAGGTGTGCTCCGAGGCCTGCCGCGGCCTCTAGCTAGCACCTGGGGCCAGTTGGCAGTGCCGGCTGGCCAGCCTCCTAGAGCCAGGGCTGGCTGCAGCAGGCTCCGCGGGCGGGCGGGCGAAGGGCGAAGGGCGAAGGGCAGACGGAAGCCCAAGGGGGCCCGCCCACCCGCTCCGCTGTGAAGCGCGCCCGCCCTGGAGGCCAGGACCCCAGGGGGCAGAAGTGGGTCTGGCTTTGCATTGCCCGACCAGCGGGAGGGAGCCAGCCAGGGGCAGCCAGTTGCATCCTCCCGGGAACTGCCAGCGGAGGCTTTTGGGGAGCGCGCTGCCAACTCTTGGCTTGGCCGGGGGAGACCTGCCGTCTCTGTGGCTCCAGCCGGCCAGCAGGCTGCAGGGTCGGGCGCAGGGGCCGTGGGGCTCTGGAGCTTGCTGCCTTGCCCGTGGGCAGGGCCTCCACGGGCCAGCCAGGTGGCACAGGGTTCCTGGGGCTGCGCCTCCTCCCGGCCCGGCCCGGCCCAAGGGAGGTGGGGGGAACCTCGGAGGCGCCCAGGAACGCAAGAGGGCCCAGACTGCGGCCCTGCCGGCCCTCGGAGAGGGCCCACGCGTGTCTGCTCGGGCTCAGGAGGCCACGGTGGGACAGCCAGTACCCCAGCACCGAGCTCATCTCGCGTGGACCACCCAGTGCGCGTCAGGAGTAGGTGTGTCCCAGCAGGAGCCCCTAGGAACAGCCCTGCCCTACCAGCTCTTAGCACAGGGAGTCCTGGTCTGCACATGCATGAGCCAGAGAGCCAGAGAGCCAGAGGAGGACGCTGCCGTGGGCTCTAACTGTCCTCAGAGAATGTTGGTATGACCCGGGGATCCAAGGGAGGTGGGGGGAACCTCGGAGGCGCCCAGGAACGCAGGAGGGCCCAGACTGCGGCCCTGCCGGCCCTCGGAGAGGGCCCACGCGTGTCTGCTCGGGCTCAGGAGGCCACGGTGGGACAGCCAGTACCCCAGCACCGAGCTCATCTCGCGTGGACCACCCAGTGCGCGTCAGGAGTAGGTGTGTCCCAGCAGGAGCCCCTAGGAACAGCCCTGCCCTACCAGCTCTTAGCACAGGGAGTCCTGGTCTGCACATGCATGAGCCAGGGAGCCAGAGAGCCAGAGGAGGACGCTGCCGTGGGCTCTAACTGTCCTCAGAGAATGTTGGTATGACCCGGGGATCCAAGGGAGGTGGGGGGAACCTCGGAGGCGCCCAGGAACGCAGGAGGGCCCAGACTGCGGCCCTGCCGGCCCTCGGAGAGGGCCCACGCGTGTCTGCTCGGGCTCAGGAGGCCACGGTGGGACAGCCAGTACCCCAGCACCGAGCTCATCTCGCGTGGACCACCCAGTGGGCGTCAGGAGTAGGTGTGTCCCAGCAGCAGCCGCCCCCCACCCCGGGAACGGCCCCTCCCTAGACAAGCCTTTCCTGTGAGGAGTCCTGGACTGCGCACGCGCGAGCCGGCGAGCCCGCCAGCCAGAGGGAGATGAGGCCTGGGGCTCCTCTTGCCTCAGAGAATGCTTGTGCGGCCTGGGGGCGCCCGCAGGTGTGCTCCGAGGCCTGCCGCGGCCTCTAGCTAGCACCTGGGGCCAGTTGGCAGTGCCGGCTGGCCAGCCTCCTAGAGCCAGGGCTGGCTGCAGCAGGCTCCGCGGGCGGGCGGGCGAAGGGCGAAGGGCGAAGGGCAGACGGAAGCCCAAGGGGGCCCGCCCACCCGCTCCGCTGTGAAGCGCGCCCGCCCTGGAGGCCAGGACCCCAGGGGGCAGAAGTGGGTCTGGCTTTGCATTGCCCGACCAGCGGGAGGGAGCCAGCCAGGGGCAGCCAGTTGCATCCTCCCGGGAACTGCCAGCGGAGGCTTTTGGGGAGCGCGCTGCCAACTCTTGGCTTGGCCGGGGGAGACCTGCCGTCTCTGTGGCTCCAGCCGGCCAGCAGGCTGCAGGGTCGGGCGCAGGGGCCGTGGGGCTCTGGAGCTTGCTGCCTTGCCCGTGGGCAGGGCCTCCACGGGCCAGCCAGGTGGCACAGGGTTCCTGGGGCTGCGCCTCCTCCCGGCCCGGCCCGGCCCAAGGGAGGTGGGGGGAACCTCGGAGGCGCCCAGGAACGCAAGAGGGCCCAGACTGCGGCCCTGCCGGCCCTCGGAGAGGGCCCACGCGTGTCTGCTCGGGCTCAGGAGGCCACGGTGGGACAGCCAGTACCCCAGCACCGAGCTCATCTCGCGTGGACCACCCAGTGCGCGTCAGGAGTAGGTGTGTCCCAGCAGGAGCCCCTAGGAACAGCCCTGCCCTACCAGCTCTTAGCACAGGGAGTCCTGGTCTGCACATGCATGAGCCAGAGAGCCAGAGAGCCAGAGGAGGACGCTGCCGTGGGCTCTAACTGTCCTCAGAGAATGTTGGTATGACCCGGGGATCCAAGGGAGGTGGGGGGAACCTCGGAGGCGCCCAGGAACGCAGGAGGGCCCAGACTGCGGCCCTGCCGGCCCTCGGAGAGGGCCCACGCGTGTCTGCTCGGGCTCAGGAGGCCACGGTGGGACAGCCAGTACCCCAGCACCGAGCTCATCTCGCGTGGACCACCCAGTGCGCGTCAGGAGTAGGTGTGTCCCAGCAGGAGCCCCTAGGAACAGCCCTGCCCTACCAGCTCTTAGCACAGGGAGTCCTGGTCTGCACATGCATGAGCCAGGGAGCCAGAGAGCCAGAGGAGGACGCTGCCGTGGGCTCTAACTGTCCTCAGAGAATGTTGGTATGACCCGGGGATCCAAGGGAGGTGGGGGGAACCTCGGAGGCGCCCAGGAACGCAGGAGGGCCCAGACTGCGGCCCTGCCGGCCCTCGGAGAGGGCCCACGCGTGTCTGCTCGGGCTCAGGAGGCCACGGTGGGACAGCCAGTACCCCAGCACCGAGCTCATCTCGCGTGGACCACCCAGTGGGCGTCAGGAGTAGGTGTGTCCCAGCAGCAGCCGCCCCCCACCCCGGGAACGGCCCCTCCCTAGACAAGCCTTTCCTGTGAGGAGTCCTGGACTGCGCACGCGCGAGCCGGCGAGCCCGCCAGCCAGAGGGAGATGAGGCCTGGGGCTCCTCTTGCCTCAGAGAATGCTTGTGCGGCCTGGGGGCGCCCGCAGGTGTGCTCCGAGGCCTGCCGCGGCCTCTAGCTAGCACCTGGGGCCAGTTGGCAGTGCCGGCTGGCCAGCCTCCTAGAGCCAGGGCTGGCTGCAGCAGGCTCCGCGGGCGGGCGGTCGGGCGGGCGAAGGGCGAAGGGCAGACGGAAGCCCAAGGGGGCCCGCCCGCCCGCTCCGCTGCGAAGCGCGCCCGCCCTGGAGGCCAGGACCCCAGGGGGCAGAAGTGGGTCTGGCTTTGCATTGCCCGACCAGCGGGAGGGAGCCAGCCAGGGGCAGCCAGTTGCATCCTCCCGGGAACTGCCAGCGGAGGCTTTTGGGGAGCGCGCTGCCAACTCTTGGCTTGGCCGGGGGAGACCTGCCGTCTCTGTGGCTCCAGCCGGCCAGCAGGCTGCAGGGTCGGGCGCAGGGGCCGTGGGGCTCTGGAGCTTGCTGCCTTGCCCGTGGGCAGGGCCTCCACGGGCCAGCCAGGTGGCACAGGGTTCCTGGGGCTGCGCCTCCTCCCGGCCCGGCCCGGCCCAAGGGAGGTGGGGGGAACCTCGGAGGCGCCCAGGAACGCAAGAGGGCCCAGACTGCGGCCCTGCCGGCCCTCAGAGAGGGCCCACGCGTGTCTGCTCGGGCTCAGGAGGCCACGGTGGGACAGCCAGTACCCCAGCACCGAGCTCATCTCGCGTGGACCACCCAGTGCGCGTCAGGAGTAGGTGTGTCCCAGCAGGAGCCCCTAGGAACAGCCCTGCCCTACCAGCTCTTAGCACAGGGAGTCCTGGTCTGCACATGCATGAGCCAGAGAGCCAGAGGAGGACGCTGCCGTGGGCTCTAACTGTCCTCAGAGAATGTTGGTATGACCCGGGGATCCAAGGGAGGTGGGGGGAACCTCGGAGGCGCCCAGGAACGCAGGAGGGCCCAGACTGCGGCCCTGCCGGCCCTCGGAGAGGGCCCACGCGTGTCTGCTCGGGCTCAGGAGGCCACGGTGGGACAGCCAGTACCCCAGCACCGAGCTCATCTCGCGTGGACCACCCAGTGCGCGTCAGGAGTAGGTGTGTCCCAGCAGGAGCCCCTAGGAACAGCCCTGCCCTACCAGCTCTTAGCACAGGGAGTCCTGGTCTGCACATGCATGAGCCAGAGAGCCAGAGAGCCAGAGGAGGACGCTGCCGTGGGCTCTAACTGTCCTCAGAGAATGTTGGTATGACCCGGGGATCCAAGGGAGGTGGGGGGAACCTCGGAGGCGCCCAGGAACGCAGGAGGGCCCAGACTGCGGCCCTGCCGGCCCTCGGAGAGGGCCCACGCGTGTCTGCTCGGGCTCAGGAGGCCACGGTGGGACAGCCAGTACCCCAGCACCGAGCTCATCTCGCGTGGACCACCCAGTGCGCGTCAGGAGTAGGTGTGTCCCAGCAGGAGCCCCTAGGAACAGCCCTGCCCTACCAGCTCTTAGCACAGGGAGTCCTGGTCTGCACATGCATGAGCCAGGGAGCCAGAGAGCCAGAGGAGGACGCTGCCGTGGGCTCTAACTGTCCTCAGAGAATGTTGGTATGACCTGGGGATCCAAGGGAGGTGGGGAGAACCTCGGAGGCGCCCAGGAACGCAGGAGGGCCCAGACTGCGGCCCTGCCGGCCCTCGGAGAGGGCCCACGCGTGTCTGCTCGGGCTCAGGAGGCCACGGTGGGACAGCCAGTACCCCAGCACCGAGCTCATCTCGCGTGGACCACCCAGTGGGCGTCAGGAGTAGGTGTGTCCCAGCAGCAGCCGCCCCCCACCCCGGGAACGGCCCCTCCCTAGACAAGCCTTTCCTGTGAGGAGTCCTGGACTGCGCACGCGCGAGCCGGCGAGCCCGCCAGCCAGAGGGAGATGAGGCCTGGGGCTCCTCTTGCCTCAGAGAATGCTTGTGCGGCCTGGGGGCGCCCGCAGGTGTGCTCCGAGGCCTGCCGCGGCCTCTAGCTAGCACCTGGGGCCAGTTGGCAGTGCCGGCTGGCCAGCCTCCTAGAGCCAGGGCTGGCTGCAGCAGGCTCCGCGGGCGGGCGGGCGAAGGGCGAAGGGCGAAGGGCAGACGGAAGCCCAAGGGGGCCCGCCCACCCGCTCCGCTGCGAAGCGCGCCCGCCCTGGAGGCCAGGACCCCAGGGGGCAGAAGTGGGTCTGGCTTTGCATTGCCCGACCAGCGGGAGGGAGCCAGCCAGGGGCAGCCAGTTGCATCCTCCCGGGAACTGCCAGCGGAGGCTTTTGGGGAGCGCGCTGCCAACTCTTGGCTTGGCCGGGGGAGACCTGCCGTCTCTGTGGCTCCAGCCGGCCAGCAGGCTGCAGGGTCGGGCGCAGCGGCCGTGGGGCTCTGGAGCTTGCTGCCCTGCCCGTGGGCGGAGCCTCCACGGGCCAGCCAGGTGGCACAGGGTTCCTGGGGCTGCGCCTCCTCCCGGCCCGGCCCGGCCCAAGGGAGGTGGGGGGAACCTCGGAGGCGCCCAGGAACGCAGGAGAGCCCAGACTGCGGCCCTGCCGGCCCTCGGAGAGGGCCCACGCGTGTCTGCTCGGGCTCAGGAGGCCACGGTGGGACAGCCAGTACCCCAGCACCGAGCTCATCTCGCGTGGACCACCCAGTGCGCGTCAGGAGTAGGTGTGTCCCAGCAGGAGCCCCTAGGAACAGCCCTGCCCTACCAGCTCTTAGCACAGGGAGTCCTGGTCTGCACATGCATGAGCCAGGGAGCCAGAGAGCCAGAGGAGGACGCTGCCGTGGGCTCTAACTGTCCTCAGAGAATGTTGGTATGACCCGGGGATCCAAGGGAGGTGGGGGGAACCTCGGAGGCGCCCAGGAACGCAGGAGGGCCCAGACTGCGGCCCTGCCGGCCCTCGGAGAGGGCCCACGCGTGTCTGCTCGGGCTCAGGAGGCCACGGTGGGACAGCCAGTACCCCAGCACCGAGCTCATCTCGCGTGGACCACCCAGTGCGCGTCAGGAGTAGGTGTGTCCCAGCAGCAGCCGCCCCCCACCCCGGGAACGGCCCCTCCCTAGACAAGCCTTTCCTGTGAGGAGTCCTGGACTGCGCACGCGCGAGCCGGCGAGCCCGCCAGCCAGAGGGAGATGAGGCCTGGGGCTCCTCTTGCCTCAGAGAATGCTTGTGCGGCCTGGGGGCGCCCGCAGGTGTGCTCCGAGGCCTGCCGCGGCCTCTAGCTAGCACCTGGGGCCAGTTGGCAGTGCCGGCTGGCCAGCCTCCTAGAGCCAGGGCTGGCTGCAGCAGGCTCCGCGGGCGGGCGGGCGAAGGGCGAAGGGCGAAGGGCAGACGGAAGCCCAAGGGGGCCCGCCCACCCGCTCCGCTGTGAAGCGCGCCCGCCCTGGAGGCCAGGACCCCAGGGGGCAGAAGTGGGTCTGGCTTTGCATTGCCCGACCAGCGGGAGGGAGCCAGCCAGGGGCAGCCAGTTGCATCCTCCCAGGAACTGCCAGCGGAGGCTTTTGGGGAGCGCGCTGCCAACTCTTGGCTTGGCCGGGGGAGACCTGCCGTCTCTGTGGCTCCAGCCGGCCAGCAGGCTGCAGGGTCGGGCACAGGGGCCGTGGGGCTCTGGAGCTTGCTGCCTTGCCCGTGGGCAGGGCCTCCACGGGCCAGCCAGGTGGCACAGGGTTCCTGGGGCTGCGCCTCCTCCCGGCCCGGCCCGGCCCAAGGGAGGTGGGGGGAACCTCGGAGGCGCCCAGGAACGCAAGAGGGCCCAGACTGCGGCCCTGCCGGCCCTCGGAGAGGGCCCACGCGTGTCTGCTCGGGCTCAGGAGGCCACGGTGGGACAGCCAGTACCCCAGCACCGAGCTCATCTCGCGTGGACCACCCAGTGCGCGTCAGGAGTAGGTGTGTCCCAGCAGGAGCCCCTAGGAACAGCCCTGCCCTACCAGCTCTTAGCACAGGGAGTCCTGGTCTGCACATGCATGAGCCAGAGAGCCAGAGAGCCAGAGGAGGACGCTGCCGTGGGCTCTAACTGTCCTCAGAGAATGTTGGTATGACCCGGGGATCCAAGGGAGGTGGGGGGAACCTCGGAGGCGCCCAGGAACGCAGGAGGGCCCAGACTGCGGCCCTGCCGGCCCTCGGAGAGGGCCCACGCGTGTCTGCTCGGGCTCAGGAGGCCACGGTGGGACAGCCAGTACCCCAGCACCGAGCTCATCTCGCGTGGACCACCCAGTGGGCGTCAGGAGTAGGTGTGTCCCAGCAGCAGCCGCCCCCCACCCCGGGAACGGCCCCTCCCTAGACAAGCCTTTCCTGTGAGGAGTCCTGGACTGCGCACGCGCGAGCCGGCGAGCCCGCCAGCCAGAGGGAGATGAGGCCTGGGGCTCCTCTTGCCTCAGAGAATGCTTGTGCGGCCTGGGGGCGCCCGCAGGTGTGCTCCGAGGCCTGCCGCGGCCTCTAGCTAGCACCTGGGGCCAGTTGGCAGTGCCGGCTGGCCAGCCTCCTAGAGCCAGGGCTGGCTGCAGCAGGCTCCGCGGGCGGGCGGTCGGGCGGGCGAAGGGCGAAGGGCAGACGGAAGCCCAAGGGGGCCCGCCCGCCCGCTCCGCTGCGAAGCGCGCCCGCCCTGGAGGCCAGGACCCCAGGGGGCAGAAGTGGGTCTGGCTTTGCATTGCCCGACCAGCGGGAGGGAGCCAGCCAGGGGCAGCCAGTTGCATCCTCCCGGGAACTGCCAGCGGAGGCTTTTGGGGAGCGCGCTGCCAACTCTTGGCTTGGCCGGGGGAGACCTGCCGTCTCTGTGGCTCCAGCCGGCCAGCAGGCTGCAGGGTCGGGCGCAGCGGCCGTGGGGCTCTGGAGCTTGCTGCCCTGCCCGTGGGCGGAGCCTCCACGGGCCAGCCAGGTGGCACAGGGTTCCTGGGGCTGCGCCTCCTCCCGGCCCGGCCCGGCCCAAGGGAGGTGGGGGGAACCTCGGAGGCGCCCAGGAACGCAGGAGAGCCCAGACTGCGGCCCTGCCGGCCCTCGGAGAGGGCCCACGCGTGTCTGCTCGGGCTCAGGAGGCCACGGTGGGACAGCCAGTACCCCAGCACCGAGCTCATCTCGCGTGGACCACCCAGTGCGCGTCAGGAGTAGGTGTGTCCCAGCAGGAGCCCCTAGGAACAGCCCTGCCCTACCAGCTCTTAGCACAGGGAGTCCTGGTCTGCACATGCATGAGCCAGGGAGCCAGAGAGCCAGAGGAGGACGCTGCCGTGGGCTCTAACTGTCCTCAGAGAATGTTGGTATGACCCGGGGATCCAAGGGAGGTGGGGGGAACCTCGGAGGCGCCCAGGAACGCAGGAGGGCCCAGACTGCGGCCCTGCCGGCCCTCGGAGAGGGCCCACGCGTGTCTGCTCGGGCTCAGGAGGCCACGGTGGGACAGCCAGTACCCCAGCACCGAGCTCATCTCGCGTGGACCACCCAGTGCGCGTCAGGAGTAGGTGTGTCCCAGCAGCAGCCGCCCCCCACCCCGGGAACGGCCCCTCCCTAGACAAGCCTTTCCTGTGAGGAGTCCTGGACTGCGCACGCGCGAGCCGGCGAGCCCGCCAGCCAGAGGGAGATGAGGCCTGGGGCTCCTCTTGCCTCAGAGAATGCTTGTGCGGCCTGGGGGCGCCCGCAGGTGTGCTCCGAGGCCTGCCGCGGCCTCTAGCTAGCACCTGGGGCCAGTTGGCAGTGCCGGCTGGCCAGCCTCCTAGAGCCAGGGCTGGCTGCAGCAGGCTCCGCGGGCGGGCGAAGGGCAGACGGAAGCCCAAGGGGGCCCGCCCACCCGCTCCGCTGTGAAGCGCGCCCGCCCTGGAGGCCAGGACCCCAGGGGGCAGAAGTGGGTCTGGCTTTGCATTGCCCGACCAGCGGGAGGGAGCCAGCCAGGGGCAGCCAGTTGCATCCTCCCGGGAACTGCCAGCGGAGGCTTTTGGGGAGCGCGCTGCCAACTCTTGGCTTGGCCGGGGGAGACCTGCCGTCTCTGTGGCTCCAGCCGGCCAGCAGGCTGCAGGGTCGGGCGCAGGGGCCGTGGGGCTCTGGAGCTTGCTGCCTTGCCCGTGGGCAGGGCCTCCACGGGCCAGCCAGGTGGCACAGGGTTCCTGGGGCTGCGCCTCCTCCCGGCCCGGCCCGGCCCAAGGGAGGTGGGGGGAACCTCGGAGGCGCCCAGGAACGCAAGAGGGCCCAGACTGCGGCCCTGCCGGCCCTCGGAGAGGGCCCACGCGTGTCTGCTCGGGCTCAGGAGGCCACGGTGGGACAGCCAGTACCCCAGCACCGAGCTCATCTCGCGTGGACCACCCAGTGCGCGTCAGGAGTAGGTGTGTCCCAGCAGGAGCCCCTAGGAACAGCCCTGCCCTACCAGCTCTTAGCACAGGGAGTCCTGGTCTGCACATGCATGAGCCAGAGAGCCAGAGAGCCAGAGGAGGACGCTGCCGTGGGCTCTAACTGTCCTCAGAGAATGTTGGTATGACCCGGGGATCCAAGGGAGGTGGGGGGAACCTCGGAGGCGCCCAGGAACGCAGGAGGGCCCAGACTGCGGCCCTGCCGGCCCTCGGAGAGGGCCCACGCGTGTCTGCTCGGGCTCAGGAGGCCACGGTGGGACAGCCAGTACCCCAGCACCGAGCTCATCTCGCGTGGACCACCCAGTGCGCGTCAGGAGTAGGTGTGTCCCAGCAGGAGCCCCTAGGAACAGCCCTGCCCTACCAGCTCTTAGCACAGGGAGTCCTGGTCTGCACATGCATGAGCCAGGGAGCCAGAGAGCCAGAGGAGGACGCTGCCGTGGGCTCTAACTGTCCTCAGAGAATGTTGGTATGACCCGGGGATCCAAGGGAGGTGGGGGGAACCTCGGAGGCGCCCAGGAACGCAGGAGGGCCCAGACTGCGGCCCTGCCGGCCCTCGGAGAGGGCCCACGCGTGTCTGCTCGGGCTCAGGAGGCCACGGTGGGACAGCCAGTACCCCAGCACCGAGCTCATCTCGCGTGGACCACCCAGTGGGCGTCAGGAGTAGGTGTGTCCCAGCAGCAGCCGCCCCCCACCCCGGGAACGGCCCCTCCCTAGACAAGCCTTTCCTGTGAGGAGTCCTGGACTGCGCACGCGCGAGCCGGCGAGCCCGCCAGCCAGAGGGAGATGAGGCCTGGGGCTCCTCTTGCCTCAGAGAATGCTTGTGCGGCCTGGGGGCGCCCGCAGGTGTGCTCCGAGGCCTGCCGCGGCCTCTAGCTAGCACCTGGGGCCAGTTGGCAGTGCCGGCTGGCCAGCCTCCTAGAGCCAGGGCTGGCTGCAGCAGGCTCCGCGGGCGGGCGGGCGAAGGGCGAAGGGCGAAGGGCAGACGGAAGCCCAAGGGGGCCCGCCCACCCGCTCCGCTGTGAAGCGCGCCCGCCCTGGAGGCCAGGACCCCAGGGGGCAGAAGTGGGTCTGGCTTTGCATTGCCCGACCAGCGGGAGGGAGCCAGCCAGGGGCAGCCAGTTGCATCCTCCCGGGAACTGCCAGCGGAGGCTTTTGGGGAGCGCGCTGCCAACTCTTGGCTTGGCCGGGGGAGACCTGCCGTCTCTGTGGCTCCAGCCGGCCAGCAGGCTGCAGGGTCGGGCGCAGGGGCCGTGGGGCTCTGGAGCTTGCTGCCTTGCCCGTGGGCAGGGCCTCCACGGGCCAGCCAGGTGGCACAGGGTTCCTGGGGCTGCGCCTCCTCCCGGCCCGGCCCGGCCCAAGGGAGGTGGGGGGAACCTCGGAGGCGCCCAGGAACGCAAGAGGGCCCAGACTGCGGCCCTGCCGGCCCTCGGAGAGGGCCCACGCGTGTCTGCTCGGGCTCAGGAGGCCACGGTGGGACAGCCAGTACCCCAGCACCGAGCTCATCTCGCGTGGACCACCCAGTGCGCGTCAGGAGTAGGTGTGTCCCAGCAGGAGCCCCTAGGAACAGCCCTGCCCTACCAGCTCTTAGCACAGGGAGTCCTGGTCTGCACATGCATGAGCCAGAGAGCCAGAGAGCCAGAGGAGGACGCTGCCGTGGGCTCTAACTGTCCTCAGAGAATGTTGGTATGACCCGGGGATCCAAGGGAGGTGGGGGGAACCTCGGAGGCGCCCAGGAACGCAGGAGGGCCCAGACTGCGGCCCTGCCGGCCCTCGGAGAGGGCCCACGCGTGTCTGCTCGGGCTCAGGAGGCCACGGTGGGACAGCCAGTACCCCAGCACCGAGCTCATCTCGCGTGGACCACCCAGTGGGCGTCAGGAGTAGGTGTGTCCCAGCAGCAGCCGCCCCCCACCCCGGGAACGGCCCCTCCCTAGACAAGCCTTTCCTGTGAGGAGTCCTGGACTGCGCACGCGCGAGCCGGCGAGCCCGCCAGCCAGAGGGAGATGAGGCCTGGGGCTCCTCTTGCCTCAGAGAATGCTTGTGCGGCCTGGGGGCGCCCGCAGGTGTGCTCCGAGGCCTGCCGCGGCCTCTAGCTAGCACCTGGGGCCAGTTGGCAGTGCCGGCTGGCCAGCCTCCTAGAGCCAGGGCTGGCTGCAGCAGGCTCCGCGGGCGGGCGGTCGGGCGGGCGAAGGGCGAAGGGCAGACGGAAGCCCAAGGGGGCCCGCCCGCCCGCTCCGCTGCGAAGCGCGCCCGCCCTGGAGGCCAGGACCCCAGGGGGCAGAAGTGGGTCTGGCTTTGCATTGCCCGACCAGCGGGAGGGAGCCAGCCAGGGGCAGCCAGTTGCATCCTCCCGGGAACTGCCAGCGGAGGCTTTTGGGGAGCGCGCTGCCAACTCTTGGCTTGGCCGGGGGAGACCTGCCGTCTCTGTGGCTCCAGCCGGCCAGCAGGCTGCAGGGTCGGGCGCAGCGGCCGTGGGGCTCTGGAGCTTGCTGCCCTGCCCGTGGGCGGAGCCTCCACGGGCCAGCCAGGTGGCACAGGGTTCCTGGGGCTGCGCCTCCTCCCGGCCCGGCCCGGCCCAAGGGAGGTGGGGGGAACCTCGGAGGCGCCCAGGAACGCAGGAGAGCCCAGACTGCGGCCCTGCCGGCCCTCGGAGAGGGCCCACGCGTGTCTGCTCGGGCTCAGGAGGCCACGGTGGGACAGCCAGTACCCCAGCACCGAGCTCATCTCGCGTGGACCACCCAGTGCGCGTCAGGAGTAGGTGTGTCCCAGCAGGAGCCCCTAGGAACAGCCCTGCCCTACCAGCTCTTAGCACAGGGAGTCCTGGTCTGCACATGCATGAGCCAGGGAGCCAGAGAGCCAGAGGAGGACGCTGCCGTGGGCTCTAACTGTCCTCAGAGAATGTTGGTATGACCCGGGGATCCAAGGGAGGTGGGGGGAACCTCGGAGGCGCCCAGGAACGCAGGAGGGCCCAGACTGCGGCCCTGCCGGCCCTCGGAGAGGGCCCACGCGTGTCTGCTCGGGCTCAGGAGGCCACGGTGGGACAGCCAGTACCCCAGCACCGAGCTCATCTCGCGTGGACCACCCAGTGGGCGTCAGGAGTAGGTGTGTCCCAGCAGCAGCCGCCCCCCACCCCGGGAACGGCCCCTCCCTAGACAAGCCTTTCCTGTGAGGAGTCCTGGACTGCGCACGCGCGAGCCGGCGAGCCCGCCAGCCAGAGGGAGATGAGGCCTGGGGCTCCTCTTGCCTCAGAGAATGCTTGTGCGGCCTGGGGGCGCCCGCAGGTGTGCTCCGAGGCCTGCCGCGGCCTCTAGCTAGCACCTGGGGCCAGTTGGCAGTGCCGGCTGGCCAGCCTCCTAGAGCCAGGGCTGGCTGCAGCAGGCTCCGCGGGCGGGCGAAGGGCAGACGGAAGCCCAAGGGGGCCCGCCCACCCGCTCCGCTGTGAAGCGCGCCCGCCCTGGAGGCCAGGACCCCAGGGGGCAGAAGTGGGTCTGGCTTTGCATTGCCCGACCAGCGGGAGGGAGCCAGCCAGGGGCAGCCAGTTGCATCCTCCCGGGAACTGCCAGCGGAGGCTTTTGGGGAGCGCGCTGCCAACTCTTGGCTTGGCCGGGGGAGACCTGCCGTCTCTGTGGCTCCAGCCGGCCAGCAGGCTGCAGGGTCGGGCGCAGGGGCCGTGGGGCTCTGGAGCTTGCTGCCTTGCCCGTGGGCAGGGCCTCCACGGGCCAGCCAGGTGGCACAGGGTTCCTGGGGCTGCGCCTCCTCCCGGCCCGGCCCGGCCCGGCCCAAGGGAGGTGGGGGGAACCTCGGAGGCGCCCAGGAACGCAAGAGGGCCCAGACTGCGGCCCTGCCGGCCCTCGGAGAGGGCCCACGCGTGTCTGCTCGGGCTCAGGAGGCCACGGTGGGACAGCCAGTACCCCAGCACCGAGCTCATCTCGCGTGGACCACCCAGTGCGCGTCAGGAGTAGGTGTGTCCCAGCAGGAGCCCCTAGGAACAGCCCTGCCCTACCAGCTCTTAGCACAGGGAGTCCTGGTCTGCACATGCATGAGCCAGGGAGCCAGAGAGCCAGAGGAGGACGCTGCCGTGGGCTCTAACTGTCCTCAGAGAATGTTGGTATGACCCGGGGATCCAAGGGAGGTGGGGGGAACCTCGGAGGCGCCCAGGAACGCAGGAGGGCCCAGACTGCGGCCCTGCCGGCCCTCGGAGAGGGCCCACGCGTGTCTGCTCGGGCTCAGGAGGCCACGGTGGGACAGCCAGTACCCCAGCACCGAGCTCATCTCGCGTGGACCACCCAGTGGGCGTCAGGAGTAGGTGTGTCCCAGCAGCAGCCGCCCCCCACCCCGGGAACGGCCCCTCCCTAGACAAGCCTTCCCTGTGAGGAGTCCTGGACTGCGCACGCGCGAGCCGGCGAGCCCGCCAGCCAGAGGGAGATGAGGCCTGGGGCTCCTCTTGCCTCAGAGAATGCTTGTGCGGCCTGGGGGCGCCCGCAGGTGTGCTCCGAGGCCTGCCGCGGCCTCTAGCTAGCACCTGGGGCCAGTTGGCAGTGCCGGCTGGCCAGCCTCCTAGAGCCAGGGCTGGCTGCAGCAGGCTCCGCGGGCGGGCGGGCGAAGGGCGAAGGGCGAAGGGCAGACGGAAGCCCAAGGGGGCCCGCCCACCCGCTCCGCTGTGAAGCGCGCCCGCCCTGGAGGCCAGGACCCCAGGGGGCAGAAGTGGGTCTGGCTTTGCATTGCCCGACCAGCGGGAGGGAGCCAGCCAGGGGCAGCCAGTTGCATCCTCCCGGGAACTGCCAGCGGAGGCTTTTGGGGAGCGCGCTGCCAACTCTTGGCTTGGCCGGGGGAGACCTGCCGTCTCTGTGGCTCCAGCCGGCCAGCAGGCTGCAGGGTCGGGCGCAGGGGCCGTGGGGCTCTGGAGCTTGCTGCCTTGCCCGTGGGCAGGGCCTCCACGGGCCAGCCAGGTGGCACAGGGTTCCTGGGGCTGCGCCTCCTCCCGGCCCGGCCCGGCCCAAGGGAGGTGGGGGGAACCTCGGAGGCGCCCAGGAACGCAAGAGGGCCCAGACTGCGGCCCTGCCGGCCCTCGGAGAGGGCCCACGCGTGTCTGCTCGGGCTCAGGAGGCCACGGTGGGACAGCCAGTACCCCAGCACCGAGCTCATCTCGCGTGGACCACCCAGTGCGCGTCAGGAGTAGGTGTGTCCCAGCAGGAGCCCCTAGGAACAGCCCTGCCCTACCAGCTCTTAGCACAGGGAGTCCTGGTCTGCACATGCATGAGCCAGAGAGCCAGAGAGCCAGAGGAGGACGCTGCCGTGGGCTCTAACTGTCCTCAGAGAATGTTGGTATGACCCGGGGATCCAAGGGAGGTGGGGGGAACCTCGGAGGCGCCCAGGAACGCAGGAGGGCCCAGACTGCGGCCCTGCCGGCCCTCGGAGAGGGCCCACGCGTGTCTGCTCGGGCTCAGGAGGCCACGGTGGGACAGCCAGTACCCCAGCACCGAGCTCATCTCGCGTGGACCACCCAGTGCGCGTCAGGAGTAGGTGTGTCCCAGCAGGAGCCCCTAGGAACAGCCCTGCCCTACCAGCTCTTAGCACAGGGAGTCCTGGTCTGCACATGCATGAGCCAGGGAGCCAGAGAGCCAGAGGAGGACGCTGCCGTGGGCTCTAACTGTCCTCAGAGAATGTTGGTATGACCCGGGGATCCAAGGGAGGTGGGGGGAACCTCGGAGGCGCCCAGGAACGCAGGAGGGCCCAGACTGCGGCCCTGCCGGCCCTCGGAGAGGGCCCACGCGTGTCTGCTCGGGCTCAGGAGGCCACGGTGGGACAGCCAGTACCCCAGCACCGAGCTCATCTCGCGTGGACCACCCAGTGGGCGTCAGGAGTAGGTGTGTCCCAGCAGCAGCCGCCCCCCACCCCGGGAACGGCCCCTCCCTAGACAAGCCTTCCCTGTGAGGAGTCCTGGACTGCGCACGCGCGAGCCGGCGAGCCCGCCAGCCAGAGGGAGATGAGGCCTGGGGCTCCTCTTGCCTCAGAGAATGCTTGTGCGGCCTGGGGGCGCCCGCAGGTGTGCTCCGAGGCCTGCCGCGGCCTCTAGCTAGCACCTGGGGCCAGTTGGCAGTGCCGGCTGGCCAGCCTCCTAGAGCCAGGGCTGGCTGCAGCAGGCTCCGCGGGCGGGCGGGCGAAGGGCGAAGGGCGAAGGGCAGACGGAAGCCCAAGGGGGCCCGCCCACCCGCTCCGCTGTGAAGCGCGCCCGCCCTGGAGGCCAGGACCCCAGGGGGCAGAAGTGGGTCTGGCTTTGCATTGCCCGACCAGCGGGAGGGAGCCAGCCAGGGGCAGCCAGTTGCATCCTCCCGGGAACTGCCAGCGGAGGCTTTTGGGGAGCGCGCTGCCAACTCTTGGCTTGGCCGGGGGAGACCTGCCGTCTCTGTGGCTCCAGCCGGCCAGCAGGCTGCAGGGTCGGGCGCAGGGGCCGTGGGGCTCTGGAGCTTGCTGCCTTGCCCGTGGGCAGGGCCTCCACGGGCCAGCCAGGTGGCACAGGGTTCCTGGGGCTGCGCCTCCTCCCGGCCCGGCCCGGCCCAAGGGAGGTGGGGGGAACCTCGGAGGCGCCCAGGAACGCAAGAGGGCCCAGACTGCGGCCCTGCCGGCCCTCGGAGAGGGCCCACGCGTGTCTGCTCGGGCTCAGGAGGCCACGGTGGGACAGCCAGTACCCCAGCACCGAGCTCATCTCGCGTGGACCACCCAGTGCGCGTCAGGAGTAGGTGTGTCCCAGCAGGAGCCCCTAGGAACAGCCCTGCCCTACCAGCTCTTAGCACAGGGAGTCCTGGTCTGCACATGCATGAGCCAGAGAGCCAGAGAGCCAGAGGAGGACGCTGCCGTGGGCTCTAACTGTCCTCAGAGAATGTTGGTATGACCCGGGGATCCAAGGGAGGTGGGGGGAACCTCGGAGGCGCCCAGGAACGCAGGAGGGCCCAGACTGCGGCCCTGCCGGCCCTCGGAGAGGGCCCACGCGTGTCTGCTCGGGCTCAGGAGGCCACGGTGGGACAGCCAGTACCCCAGCACCGAGCTCATCTCGCGTGGACCACCCAGTGCGCGTCAGGAGTAGGTGTGTCCCAGCAGGAGCCCCTAGGAACAGCCCTGCCCTACCAGCTCTTAGCACAGGGAGTCCTGGTCTGCACATGCATGAGCCAGGGAGCCAGAGAGCCAGAGGAGGACGCTGCCGTGGGCTCTAACTGTCCTCAGAGAATGTTGGTATGACCCGGGGATCCAAGGGAGGTGGGGGGAACCTCGGAGGCGCCCAGGAACGCAGGAGGGCCCAGACTGCGGCCCTGCCGGCCCTCGGAGAGGGCCCACGCGTGTCTGCTCGGGCTCAGGAGGCCACGGTGGGACAGCCAGTACCCCAGCACCGAGCTCATCTCGCGTGGACCACCCAGTGGGCGTCAGGAGTAGGTGTGTCCCAGCAGCAGCCGCCCCCCACCCCGGGAACGGCCCCTCCCTAGACAAGCCTTTCCTGTGAGGAGTCCTGGACTGCGCACGCGCGAGCCGGCGAGCCCGCCAGCCAGAGGGAGATGAGGCCTGGGGCTCCTCTTGCCTCAGAGAATGCTTGTGCGGCCTGGGGGCGCCCGCAGGTGTGCTCCGAGGCCTGCCGCGGCCTCTAGCTAGCACCTGGGGCCAGTTGGCAGTGCCGGCTGGCCAGCCTCCTAGAGCCAGGGCTGGCTGCAGCAGGCTCCGCGGGCGGGCGGGCGAAGGGCGAAGGGCGAAGGGCAGACGGAAGCCCAAGGGGGCCCGCCCACCCGCTCCGCTGTGAAGCGCGCCCGCCCTGGAGGCCAGGACCCCAGGGGGCAGAAGTGGGTCTGGCTTTGCATTGCCCGACCAGCGGGAGGGAGCCAGCCAGGGGCAGCCAGTTGCATCCTCCCGGGAACTGCCAGCGGAGGCTTTTGGGGAGCGCGCTGCCAACTCTTGGCTTGGCCGGGGGAGACCTGCCGTCTCTGTGGCTCCAGCCGGCCAGCAGGCTGCAGGGTCGGGCGCAGGGGCCGTGGGGCTCTGGAGCTTGCTGCCTTGCCCGTGGGCAGGGCCTCCACGGGCCAGCCAGGTGGCACAGGGTTCCTGGGGCTGCGCCTCCTCCCGGCCCGGCCCGGCCCAAGGGAGGTGGGGGGAACCTCGGAGGCGCCCAGGAACGCAAGAGGGCCCAGACTGCGGCCCTGCCGGCCCTCGGAGAGGGCCCACGCGTGTCTGCTCGGGCTCAGGAGGCCACGGTGGGACAGCCAGTACCCCAGCACCGAGCTCATCTCGCGTGGACCACCCAGTGCGCGTCAGGAGTAGGTGTGTCCCAGCAGGAGCCCCTAGGAACAGCCCTGCCCTACCAGCTCTTAGCACAGGGAGTCCTGGTCTGCACATGCATGAGCCAGAGAGCCAGAGAGCCAGAGGAGGACGCTGCCGTGGGCTCTAACTGTCCTCAGAGAATGTTGGTATGACCCGGGGATCCAAGGGAGGTGGGGGGAACCTCGGAGGCGCCCAGGAACGCAGGAGGGCCCAGACTGCGGCCCTGCCGGCCCTCGGAGAGGGCCCACGCGTGTCTGCTCGGGCTCAGGAGGCCACGGTGGGACAGCCAGTACCCCAGCACCGAGCTCATCTCGCGTGGACCACCCAGTGGGCGTCAGGAGTAGGTGTGTCCCAGCAGGAGCCCCTAGGAACAGCCCTGCCCTACCAGCTCTTAGCACAGGGAGTCCTGGTCTGCACATGCATGAGCCAGGGAGCCAGAGAGCCAGAGGAGGACGCTGCCGTGGGCTCTAACTGTCCTCAGAGAATGTTGGTATGACCCGGGGATCCAAGGGAGGTGGGGGGAACCTCGGAGGCGCCCAGGAACGCAGGAGGGCCCAGACTGCGGCCCTGCCGGCCCTCGGAGAGGGCCCACGCGTGTCTGCTCGGGCTCAGGAGGCCACGGTGGGACAGCCAGTACCCCAGCACCGAGCTCATCTCGCGTGGACCACCCAGTGGGCGTCAGGAGTAGGTGTGTCCCAGCAGCAGCCGCCCCCCACCCCGGGAACGGCCCCTCCCTAGACAAGCCTTTCCTGTGAGGAGTCCTGGACTGCGCACGCGCGAGCCGGCGAGCCCGCCAGCCAGAGGGAGATGAGGCCTGGGGCTCCTCTTGCCTCAGAGAATGCTTGTGCGGCCTGGGGGCGCCCGCAGGTGTGCTCCGAGGCCTGCCGCGGCCTCTAGCTAGCACCTGGGGCCAGTTGGCAGTGCCGGCTGGCCAGCCTCCTAGAGCCAGGGCTGGCTGCAGCAGGCTCCGCGGGCGGGCGGGCGAAGGGCAGACGGAAGCCCAAGGGGGCCCGCCCACCCGCTCCGCTGCGAAGCGCGCCCGCCCTGGAGGCCAGGACCCCAGGGGGCAGAAGTGGGTCTGGCTTTGCATTGCCCGACCAGCGGGAGGGAGCCAGCCAGGGGCAGCCAGTTGCATCCTCCCGGGAACTGCCAGCGGAGGCTTTTGGGGAGCGCGCTGCCAACTCTTGGCTTGGCCGGGGGAGACCTGCCGTCTCTGTGGCTCCAGCCGGCCAGCAGGCTGCAGGGTCGGGCGCAGCGGCCGTGGGGCTCTGGAGCTTGCTGCCCTGCCCGTGGGCGGAGCCTCCACGGGCCAGCCAGGTGGCACAGGGTTCCTGGGGCTGCGCCTCCTCCCGGCCCGGCCCGGCCCAAGGGAGGTGGGGGGAACCTCGGAGGCGCCCAGGAACGCAAGAGGGCCCAGACTGCGGCCCTGCCGGCCCTCGGAGAGGGCCCACGCGTGTCTGCTCGGGCTCAGGAGGCCACGGTGGGACAGCCAGTACCCCAGCACCGAGCTCATCTCGCGTGGACCACCCAGTGCGCGTCAGGAGTAGGTGTGTCCCAGCAGGAGCCCCTAGGAACAGCCCTGCCCTACCAGCTCTTAGCACAGGGAGTCCTGGTCTGCACATGCATGAGCCAGAGAGCCAGAGAGCCAGAGGAGGACGCTGCCGTGGGCTCTAACTGTCCTCAGAGAATGTTGGTATGACCCGGGGATCCAAGGGAGGTGGGGGGAACCTCGGAGGCGCCCAGGAACGCAGGAGGGCCCAGACTGCGGCCCTGCCGGCCCTCGGAGAGGGCCCACGCGTGTCTGCTCGGGCTCAGGAGGCCACGGTGGGACAGCCAGTACCCCAGCACCGAGCTCATCTCGCGTGGACCACCCAGTGCGCGTCAGGAGTAGGTGTGTCCCAGCAGGAGCCCCTAGGAACAGCCCTGCCCTACCAGCTCTTAGCACAGGGAGTCCTGGTCTGCACATGCATGAGCCAGGGAGCCAGAGAGCCAGAGGAGGACGCTGCCGTGGGCTCTAACTGTCCTCAGAGAATGTTGGTATGACCCGGGGATCCAAGGGAGGTGGGGGGAACCTCGGAGGCGCCCAGGAACGCAGGAGGGCCCAGACTGCGGCCCTGCCGGCCCTCGGAGAGGGCCCACGCGTGTCTGCTCGGGCTCAGGAGGCCACGGTGGGACAGCCAGTACCCCAGCACCGAGCTCATCTCGCGTGGACCACCCAGTGGGCGTCAGGAGTAGGTGTGTCCCAGCAGCAGCCGCCCCCCACCCCGGGAACGGCCCCTCCCTAGACAAGCCTTTCCTGTGAGGAGTCCTGGACTGCGCACGCGCGAGCCGGCGAGCCCGCCAGCCAGAGGGAGATGAGGCCTGGGGCTCCTCTTGCCTCAGAGAATGCTTGTGCGGCCTGGGGGCGCCCGCAGGTGTGCTCCGAGGCCTGCCGCGGCCTCTAGCTAGCACCTGGGGCCAGTTGGCAGTGCCGGCTGGCCAGCCTCCTAGAGCCAGGGCTGGCTGCAGCAGGCTCCGCGGGCGGGCGGGCGAAGGGCGAAGGGCGAAGGGCAGACGGAAGCCCAAGGGGGCCCGCCCACCCGCTCCGCTGTGAAGCGCGCCCGCCCTGGAGGCCAGGACCCCAGGGGGCAGAAGTGGGTCTGGCTTTGCATTGCCCGACCAGCGGGAGGGAGCCAGCCAGGGGCAGCCAGTTGCATCCTCCCGGGAACTGCCAGCGGAGGCTTTTGGGGAGCGCGCTGCCAACTCTTGGCTTGGCCGGGGGAGACCTGCCGTCTCTGTGGCTCCAGCCGGCCAGCAGGCTGCAGGGTCGGGCGCAGGGGCCGTGGGGCTCTGGAGCTTGCTGCCTTGCCCGTGGGCAGGGCCTCCACGGGCCAGCCAGGTGGCACAGGGTTCCTGGGGCTGCGCCTCCTCCCGGCCCGGCCCGGCCCAAGGGAGGTGGGGGGAACCTCGGAGGCGCCCAGGAACGCAAGAGGGCCCAGACTGCGGCCCTGCCGGCCCTCGGAGAGGGCCCACGCGTGTCTGCTCGGGCTCAGGAGGCCACGGTGGGACAGCCAGTACCCCAGCACCGAGCTCATCTCGCGTGGACCACCCAGTGCGCGTCAGGAGTAGGTGTGTCCCAGCAGGAGCCCCTAGGAACAGCCCTGCCCTACCAGCTCTTAGCACAGGGAGTCCTGGTCTGCACATGCATGAGCCAGAGAGCCAGAGAGCCAGAGGAGGACGCTGCCGTGGGCTCTAACTGTCCTCAGAGAATGTTGGTATGACCCGGGGATCCAAGGGAGGTGGGGGGAACCTCGGAGGCGCCCAGGAACGCAGGAGGGCCCAGACTGCGGCCCTGCCGGCCCTCGGAGAGGGCCCACGCGTGTCTGCTCGGGCTCAGGAGGCCACGGTGGGACAGCCAGTACCCCAGCACCGAGCTCATCTCGCGTGGACCACCCAGTGCGCGTCAGGAGTAGGTGTGTCCCAGCAGGAGCCCCTAGGAACAGCCCTGCCCTACCAGCTCTTAGCACAGGGAGTCCTGGTCTGCACATGCATGAGCCAGGGAGCCAGAGAGCCAGAGGAGGACGCTGCCGTGGGCTCTAACTGTCCTCAGAGAATGTTGGTATGACCCGGGGATCCAAGGGAGGTGGGGGGAACCTCGGAGGCGCCCAGGAACGCAGGAGGGCCCAGACTGCGGCCCTGCCGGCCCTCGGAGAGGGCCCACGCGTGTCTGCTCGGGCTCAGGAGGCCACGGTGGGACAGCCAGTACCCCAGCACCGAGCTCATCTCGCGTGGACCACCCAGTGGGCGTCAGGAGTAGGTGTGTCCCAGCAGCAGCCGCCCCCCACCCCGGGAACGGCCCCTCCCTAGACAAGCCTTTCCTGTGAGGAGTCCTGGACTGCGCACGCGCGAGCCGGCGAGCCCGCCAGCCAGAGGGAGATGAGGCCTGGGGCTCCTCTTGCCTCAGAGAATGCTTGTGCGGCCTGGGGGCGCCCGCAGGTGTGCTCCGAGGCCTGCCGCGGCCTCTAGCTAGCACCTGGGGCCAGTTGGCAGTGCCGGCTGGCCAGCCTCCTAGAGCCAGGGCTGGCTGCAGCAGGCTCCGCGGGCGGGCGGGCGAAGGGCAGACGGAAGCCCAAGGGGGCCCGCCCACCCGCTCCGCTGCGAAGCGCGCCCGCCCTGGAGGCCAGGACCCCAGGGGGCAGAAGTGGGTCTGGCTTTGCATTGCCCGACCAGCGGGAGGGAGCCAGCCAGGGGCAGCCAGTTGCATCCTCCCGGGAACTGCCAGCGGAGGCTTTTGGGGAGCGCGCTGCCAACTCTTGGCTTGGCCGGGGGAGACCTGCCGTCTCTGTGGCTCCAGCCGGCCAGCAGGCTGCAGGGTCGGGCGCAGCGGCCGTGGGGCTCTGGAGCTTGCTGCCCTGCCCGTGGGCGGAGCCTCCACGGGCCAGCCAGGTGGCACAGGGTTCCTGGGGCTGCGCCTCCTCCCGGCCCGGCCCGGCCCAAGGGAGGTGGGGGGAACCTCGGAGGCGCCCAGGAACGCAAGAGGGCCCAGACTGCGGCCCTGCCGGCCCTCGGAGAGGGCCCACGCGTGTCTGCTCGGGCTCAGGAGGCCACGGTGGGACAGCCAGTACCCCAGCACCGAGCTCATCTCGCGTGGACCACCCAGTGCGCGTCAGGAGTAGGTGTGTCCCAGCAGGAGCCCCTAGGAACAGCCCTGCCCTACCAGCTCTTAGCACAGGGAGTCCTGGTCTGCACATGCATGAGCCAGAGAGCCAGAGAGCCAGAGGAGGACGCTGCCGTGGGCTCTAACTGTCCTCAGAGAATGTTGGTATGACCCGGGGATCCAAGGGAGGTGGGGGGAACCTCGGAGGCGCCCAGGAACGCAGGAGGGCCCAGACTGCGGCCCTGCCGGCCCTCGGAGAGGGCCCACGCGTGTCTGCTCGGGCTCAGGAGGCCACGGTGGGACAGCCAGTACCCCAGCACCGAGCTCATCTCGCGTGGACCACCCAGTGCGCGTCAGGAGTAGGTGTGTCCCAGCAGGAGCCCCTAGGAACAGCCCTGCCCTACCAGCTCTTAGCACAGGGAGTCCTGGTCTGCACATGCATGAGCCAGGGAGCCAGAGAGCCAGAGGAGGACGCTGCCGTGGGCTCTAACTGTCCTCAGAGAATGTTGGTATGACCCGGGGATCCAAGGGAGGTGGGGGGAACCTCGGAGGCGCCCAGGAACGCAGGAGGGCCCAGACTGCGGCCCTGCCGGCCCTCGGAGAGGGCCCACGCGTGTCTGCTCGGGCTCAGGAGGCCACGGTGGGACAGCCAGTACCCCAGCACCGAGCTCATCTCGCGTGGACCACCCAGTGGGCGTCAGGAGTAGGTGTGTCCCAGCAGCAGCCGCCCCCCACCCCGGGAACGGCCCCTCCCTAGACAAGCCTTTCCTGTGAGGAGTCCTGGACTGCGCACGCGCGAGCCGGCGAGCCCGCCAGCCAGAGGGAGATGAGGCCTGGGGCTCCTCTTGCCTCAGAGAATGCTTGTGCGGCCTGGGGGCGCCCGCAGGTGTGCTCCGAGGCCTGCCGCGGCCTCTAGCTAGCACCTGGGGCCAGTTGGCAGTGCCGGCTGGCCAGCCTCCTAGAGCCAGGGCTGGCTGCAGCAGGCTCCGCGGGCGGGCGGGCGAAGGGCGAAGGGCGAAGGGCAGACGGAAGCCCAAGGGGGCCCGCCCACCCGCTCCGCTGTGAAGCGCGCCCGCCCTGGAGGCCAGGACCCCAGGGGGCAGAAGTGGGTCTGGCTTTGCATTGCCCGACCAGCGGGAGGGAGCCAGCCAGGGGCAGCCAGTTGCATCCTCCCGGGAACTGCCAGCGGAGGCTTTTGGGGAGCGCGCTGCCAACTCTTGGCTTGGCCGGGGGAGACCTGCCGTCTCTGTGGCTCCAGCCGGCCAGCAGGCTGCAGGGTCGGGCGCAGGGGCCGTGGGGCTCTGGAGCTTGCTGCCTTGCCCGTGGGCAGGGCCTCCACGGGCCAGCCAGGTGGCACAGGGTTCCTGGGGCTGCGCCTCCTCCCGGCCCGGCCCGGCCCAAGGGAGGTGGGGGGAACCTCGGAGGCGCCCAGGAACGCAAGAGGGCCCAGACTGCGGCCCTGCCGGCCCTCGGAGAGGGCCCACGCGTGTCTGCTCGGGCTCAGGAGGCCACGGTGGGACAGCCAGTACCCCAGCACCGAGCTCATCTCGCGTGGACCACCCAGTGCGCGTCAGGAGTAGGTGTGTCCCAGCAGGAGCCCCTAGGAACAGCCCTGCCCTACCAGCTCTTAGCACAGGGAGTCCTGGTCTGCACATGCATGAGCCAGAGAGCCAGAGAGCCAGAGGAGGACGCTGCCGTGGGCTCTAACTGTCCTCAGAGAATGTTGGTATGACCCGGGGATCCAAGGGAGGTGGGGGGAACCTCGGAGGCGCCCAGGAACGCAGGAGGGCCCAGACTGCGGCCCTGCCGGCCCTCGGAGAGGGCCCACGCGTGTCTGCTCGGGCTCAGGAGGCCACGGTGGGACAGCCAGTACCCCAGCACCGAGCTCATCTCGCGTGGACCACCCAGTGCGCGTCAGGAGTAGGTGTGTCCCAGCAGGAGCCCCTAGGAACAGCCCTGCCCTACCAGCTCTTAGCACAGGGAGTCCTGGTCTGCACATGCATGAGCCAGGGAGCCAGAGAGCCAGAGGAGGACGCTGCCGTGGGCTCTAACTGTCCTCAGAGAATGTTGGTATGACCCGGGGATCCAAGGGAGGTGGGGGGAACCTCGGAGGCGCCCAGGAACGCAGGAGGGCCCAGACTGCGGCCCTGCCGGCCCTCGGAGAGGGCCCACGCGTGTCTGCTCGGGCTCAGGAGGCCACGGTGGGACAGCCAGTACCCCAGCACCGAGCTCATCTCGCGTGGACCACCCAGTGGGCGTCAGGAGTAGGTGTGTCCCAGCAGCAGCCGCCCCCCACCCCGGGAACGGCCCCTCCCTAGACAAGCCTTTCCTGTGAGGAGTCCTGGACTGCGCACGCGCGAGCCGGCGAGCCCGCCAGCCAGAGGGAGATGAGGCCTGGGGCTCCTCTTGCCTCAGAGAATGCTTGTGCGGCCTGGGGGCGCCCGCAGGTGTGCTCCGAGGCCTGCCGCGGCCTCTAGCTAGCACCTGGGGCCAGTTGGCAGTGCCGGCTGGCCAGCCTCCTAGAGCCAGGGCTGGCTGCAGCAGGCTCCGCGGGCGGGCGGTCGGGCGGGCGAAGGGCGAAGGGCAGACGGAAGCCCAAGGGGGCCCGCCCGCCCGCTCCGCTGCGAAGCGCGCCCGCCCTGGAGGCCAGGACCCCAGGGGGCAGAAGTGGGTCTGGCTTTGCATTGCCCGACCAGCGGGAGGGAGCCAGCCAGGGGCAGCCAGTTGCATCCTCCCGGGAACTGCCAGCGGAGGCTTTTGGGGAGCGCGCTGCCAACTCTTGGCTTGGCCGGGGGAGACCTGCCGTCTCTGTGGCTCCAGCCGGCCAGCAGGCTGCAGGGTCGGGCGCAGGGGCCGTGGGGCTCTGGAGCTTGCTGCCTTGCCCGTGGGCAGGGCCTCCACGGGCCAGCCAGGTGGCACAGGGTTCCTGGGGCTGCGCCTCCTCCCGGCCCGGCCCGGCCCGGCCCAAGGGAGGTGGGGGGAACCTCGGAGGCGCCCAGGAACGCAAGAGGGCCCAGACTGCGGCCCTGCCGGCCCTCGGAGAGGGCCCACGCGTGTCTGCTCGGGCTCAGGAGGCCACGGTGGGACAGCCAGTACCCCAGCACCGAGCTCATCTCGCGTGGACCACCCAGTGCGCGTCAGGAGTAGGTGTGTCCCAGCAGGAGCCCCTAGGAACAGCCCTGCCCTACCAGCTCTTAGCACAGGGAGTCCTGGTCTGCACATGCATGAGCCAGAGAGCCAGAGGAGGACGCTGCCGTGGGCTCTAACTGTCCTCAGAGAATGTTGGTATGACCCGGGGATCCAAGGGAGGTGGGGGGAACCTCGGAGGCGCCCAGGAACGCAGGAGGGCCCAGACTGCGGCCCTGCCGGCCCTCGGAGAGGGCCCACGCGTGTCTGCTCGGGCTCAGGAGGCCACGGTGGGACAGCCAGTACCCCAGCACCGAGCTCATCTCGCGTGGACCACCCAGTGCGCGTCAGGAGTAGGTGTGTCCCAGCAGGAGCCCCTAGGAACAGCCCTGCCCTACCAGCTCTTAGCACAGGGAGTCCTGGTCTGCACATGCATGAGCCAGGGAGCCAGAGAGCCAGAGGAGGACGCTGCCGTGGGCTCTAACTGTCCTCAGAGAATGTTGGTATGACCCGGGGATCCAAGGGAGGTGGGGGGAACCTCGGAGGCGCCCAGGAACGCAGGAGGGCCCAGACTGCGGCCCTGCCGGCCCTCGGAGAGGGCCCACGCGTGTCTGCTCGGGCTCAGGAGGCCACGGTGGGACAGCCAGTACCCCAGCACCGAGCTCATCTCGCGTGGACCACCCAGTGGGCGTCAGGAGTAGGTGTGTCCCAGCAGCAGCCGCCCCCCACCCCGGGAACGGCCCCTCCCTAGACAAGCCTTTCCTGTGAGGAGTCCTGGACTGCGCACGCGCGAGCCGGCGAGCCCGCCAGCCAGAGGGAGATGAGGCCTGGGGCTCCTCTTGCCTCAGAGAATGCTTGTGCGGCCTGGGGGCGCCCGCAGGTGTGCTCCGAGGCCTGCCGCGGCCTCTAGCTAGCACCTGGGGCCAGTTGGCAGTGCCGGCTGGCCAGCCTCCTAGAGCCAGGGCTGGCTGCAGCAGGCTCCGCGGGCGGGCGGTCGGGCGGGCGAAGGGCGAAGGGCAGACGGAAGCCCAAGGGGGCCCGCCCGCCCGCTCCGCTGCGAAGCGCGCCCGCCCTGGAGGCCAGGACCCCAGGGGGCAGAAGTGGGTCTGGCTTTGCATTGCCCGACCAGCGGGAGGGAGCCAGCCAGGGGCAGCCAGTTGCATCCTCCCGGGAACTGCCAGCGGAGGCTTTTGGGGAGCGCGCTGCCAACTCTTGGCTTGGCCGGGGGAGACCTGCCGTCTCTGTGGCTCCAGCCGGCCAGCAGGCTGCAGGGTCGGGCGCAGGGGCCGTGGGGCTCTGGAGCTTGCTGCCTTGCCCGTGGGCAGGGCCTCCACGGGCCAGCCAGGTGGCACAGGGTTCCTGGGGCTGCGCCTCCTCCCGGCCCGGCCCGGCCCAAGGGAGGTGGGGGGAACCTCGGAGGCGCCCAGGAACGCAAGAGGGCCCAGACTGCGGCCCTGCCGGCCCTCGGAGAGGGCCCACGCGTGTCTGCTCGGGCTCAGGAGGCCACGGTGGGACAGCCAGTACCCCAGCACCGAGCTCATCTCGCGTGGACCACCCAGTGCGCGTCAGGAGTAGGTGTGTCCCAGCAGGAGCCCCTAGGAACAGCCCTGCCCTACCAGCTCTTAGCACAGGGAGTCCTGGTCTGCACATGCATGAGCCAGAGAGCCAGAGAGCCAGAGGAGGACGCTGCCGTGGGCTCTAACTGTCCTCAGAGAATGTTGGTATGACCCGGGGATCCAAGGGAGGTGGGGGGAACCTCGGAGGCGCCCAGGAACGCAGGAGGGCCCAGACTGCGGCCCTGCCGGCCCTCGGAGAGGGCCCACGCGTGTCTGCTCGGGCTCAGGAGGCCACGGTGGGACAGCCAGTACCCCAGCACCGAGCTCATCTCGCGTGGACCACCCAGTGCGCGTCAGGAGTAGGTGTGTCCCAGCAGGAGCCCCTAGGAACAGCCCTGCCCTACCAGCTCTTAGCACAGGGAGTCCTGGTCTGCACATGCATGAGCCAGGGAGCCAGAGAGCCAGAGGAGGACGCTGCCGTGGGCTCTAACTGTCCTCAGAGAATGTTGGTATGACCCGGGGATCCAAGGGAGGTGGGGGGAACCTCGGAGGCGCCCAGGAACGCAGGAGGGCCCAGACTGCGGCCCTGCCGGCCCTCGGAGAGGGCCCACGCGTGTCTGCTCGGGCTCAGGAGGCCACGGTGGGACAGCCAGTACCCCAGCACCGAGCTCATCTCGCGTGGACCACCCAGTGGGCGTCAGGAGTAGGTGTGTCCCAGCAGCAGCCGCCCCCCACCCCGGGAACGGCCCCTCCCTAGACAAGCCTTTCCTGTGAGGAGTCCTGGACTGCGCACGCGCGAGCCGGCGAGCCCGCCAGCCAGAGGGAGATGAGGCCTGGGGCTCCTCTTGCCTCAGAGAATGCTTGTGCGGCCTGGGGGCGCCCGCAGGTGTGCTCCGAGGCCTGCCGCGGCCTCTAGCTAGCACCTGGGGCCAGTTGGCAGTGCCGGCTGGCCAGCCTCCTAGAGCCAGGGCTGGCTGCAGCAGGCTCCGCGGGCGGGCGGTCGG
>NW_027208243.1:0-60000 GCF_964237555.1 Oryctolagus cuniculus | reverse complement strand
GGGAAAGCAGCAGAAGATGGCCCAAGTGCTTGGGCCCCTGTACCCACTTGGGAAACCCAGAAGAGGCTTCTGGCTTCAAATCAGCTCAACTCCGGCTGCTGTGACCAGTGGGGGGTGAACAAGTGGATGGAAGACCCCCCTCTTTTTCTCTGCCTCTATAATGCCACCTTCCAAATAAATAAATCTTTAAATACATGGAGTATAATTTTCTTTAAACCTTAAAAAGCTTTTAAAATGTAAAAATAAAATACTACCCAAAGTGGGGGAGAGATCTGGATTTTTACACATGTAAATCTGACTTCCACTTCCAGAGTAAGATCTTGTCATAATTCAGATTAACAAAAAACCTACCTAGTGACCCTTCAAACAATAAGTTTGCCCTCAAAGGTGACGTTAGGTTCCAATTCTATAAAGGCAAAAAAACATCTGCAAGTATTAACAATTGCAACTTTTAAAACACCAGAGATTAAGGTTGGATCCTTGCTCCTCTACTTTATAGCGGTGTGATCCTAGACAAATCACTTAAGCACTCCATGCCCCAACTTTCTCATTTCTATTTAATGAGGGCAATAATGGCACCTACCCTCATGCTCTTGCTGTGAGGATTAAATAAGATAATGCATGTAAAGTGTCTGGCAAAGTAAGTGTTTAATAAATGTTAGCTCTAATTACTGTTATTGCTACTAAGGTAACAGTGAGCAAAGTACATTCATAGAACTTCAAGTAGTTGCATATATCAGGACCACAGACCTGTGTCTGCGATGCCGGCAGAATGAGCGCGCAAGGTGGAGCCTGGGAAAAATCCGAGAGCAGACCAATAGCCCTACAGGAAGGCTCATAGTGAAGTCGGGTACATTTACTCCAAATTTCAAGGGTTCTTGCCATAAATTTAAGATAAGAATTCTAAATATTGGCTACTTATAAATGAAACAGGCAACATGGTACAGTTTTTTAAGTATTTATTCAGTGAGAAATACACAGGAAAGTTAGGGCTTTATGTAGGGGAGAGAGATGCTTAGGGTAGACGGAAGTCTACTAATTAAGTTGGGTCCATATTAGGTTAGAGACCAGGCCAGGAGCCACCTGGATCAAGTCTACAGTTAGCAGTAGACACAGGTAACAAAACAAGGGCAGGAAAGCAGAGAGTGGGTGGCTAGAAGGCAGCATGCCTGGAAGTGCCGGACAATAAGCAAAGGGCCCACCATGCTCCAGGCCTTTTATTCACTTCCAAAGGGGAGTGGTTACATAGTCTGGCAGGTAAGGGTGTAAAATCACAGGAGGCATGGTGAAGGCGTGGTCTCCAGATCACAAATCTAATCGATCTAATCCAATCCGCCTGCTATATCAACAGGAGTTCCACCAGCCCAGGTGTGCTATCCTTGAACTGGACAAGTCACCAACTAGCCCGAACTCGGGTAACAGGGAAGTCAATGGGACTCACCTTCTTCACTGGAAACCACATGTACAACACAGTCCATTCTGGATTCTTGATTTGCAGCATTGTTTTTTAAGATTTAATTTATTTATTTATTTAAAAGGCAATGTTACAGAGAGAGAGAGAGAGGAGAGACAGAGATAGAAAGAGATCTTCCATCTGCTGGTTTATTCCCCAAACTGGCTGCAACAGCCAAGGAAGGACTAGGCCAAAGCCAGGAGTTTCTCTTCCAGCTCTCCCTTGTAGGCCATCTTCTCTGCTTTTCCCAGGCCATTATCAGGGATCTGGAATGAAAGTGGAACAGACAGGTCTCAAACCGGTGCCCAATGGGATGTGAGCCTGACAGGCTGCTACTTTACCCACTACACAAAAACACCAGCCCCACCTCCCCCTCAAAGATTTTAAGAGTAGGAGTTATTGAAAGTTGCAATTGAGACACAAAAAAGGTTTATCTAGCAGTACAAACATTTAACAATGAGATTGTTCATTTTAATTATTACACATTAATAATTATAATTTTAATTATTATTAATAATTTAATTACACATAACAGGGAGATAACAAGAACTGAATGACTACAGCATGTGAAGACACTGAGAGTCCCTGAGGCTGGCAATGGTTGATCACTGGTGTCACAGCCGCCCAAGCTGTATAATCTAGACAAGGGTGAGGTACTTCCCAAGACAAAAAATTACAGCCAGAATCTAACAGGAAACAGATCTCAGATTTCATGGTACAAAATAATTCACTACTACACAGGAAATGCTCCTGGCAGACACCGGACCAGAAGACTGCAAGGCAAAGACATGACCAGGGTAAACAGACAACATCGAATCATCTTTCAGGAGATCTACAGCCCATCCTGGAATTTGGGTTTCTGAAACATGTCACATGCCTTGTTTTTTTCTTTTTCCTAAGATGTATTTATCTGAAAGGCAGAGTTACGGGGAGACACCTTCTACCTGCTGATTCATTCCCTAAGTGGCCTGGCGCTCACCTGGGTCTCCTCTCCTGCGTGGCACAGCTCAAGAACTTGGCCGTCTTCCGCTGCTTTCCCAGGTATCTTAGCAGGAAGCTGGATGGAAGTGGAGCAGCTGATCCGGTGCTCATGTGAAATGCCGGTGTCATAGGCAATGGCTTAACCCACTGCACCACAACACCAGGCTCATGTCACATGTTCCAGTGAATGACGTTACCATATTCCTACCTTCAAATCAAGAACTTTCCAGAAAAATGAACTCATGTTATTGAATAGGAATTTTTGCCATTTAAAAAATGTACTATAAATCATATTTCTTATTATGAAAAGATTTCAGTACAATATACTGAATGCAATTATACCACTTAATATTTAGCAAGTAATCCTTTTCAGAAAACTTGGATCCCTTAAAAAATAAGTTACTTCATTTTGTTCACATGACACATTTTATTAAATTAGGAGGTTTGCTCATTTAAATCTTCATTGTTTCTCAAATATGTTGTATCCAATTATCTTGCAATCAGTGATATTCTTTTCAAGTTATAATACTTAGAGTGTGGAAACACTGCTAATCTGGAACAAGTCAGGTGCCAGAGAAACCAGAAAATTGACCATATTAGCATAAGCACTTTCATTGCATAACCAGTAACTCATCTCTTAATAAAAGCCTCTGATTCCAAAACATAATTCCTAAGGACATTCTTCCCATATACTCCAGAGTAGCAGCGATCCAACTCTATTCTGTGGAGCCCAAGGTTCTGCAGCAACACTTCAAGGCCCACATGAACATCTGACACTTTGCAATATATTTTCACAGCTGTAATAAAGTACCATGGTCATAATCAGATGGGTATTATTTCAAGTTTGTATGTATTATGCAAGTTCCCCCAAAACAATACCCTGTATGATCAGGTTAATTTGTGCTTGTGTAGACCTTGAAATAAAGTGTCTCTTGATATTACTGTGAAAGGGAATGACTTGCAGTAATCATGTCATTAACTACAAATGCTCACCACTCATCATTTTCTGAATTCCGGACTGCTGAATTTTTATGTTCACTCTCACAAAACGATAGTACCAAGCAGACTTATGCAACACATATGTGCCAAATAATACACCAGACAGGGCCCAGGCACATCTGATGGAGCCATGCTTCCAGCACACCATCATATTCAGTCCAGCAACAACCCAGGACACAATATCCATCTATTCTGAGATCATAATGCAGTTTTAATGTTTGTTGCAAATTTGTGGAGCTTTCCTTTCTATTTATGATAATAACAAGAGCAGCTGTCACATTTTTATTCAGCTTGGAAATAAAAACTTTCCACAATTCCTCTTTTAAGCTTCTACTCATATATCAGTGTAACTAAAGCACGTCTTGAAATTGCATGGGAAACTGTTTTTAAAAGCCATTAACTGCCAAACTTAAGTAAATCAGAATTCTCTCAGCTAGCATATAACTAAAATATAGGAGAAAAAATGGATCCTAAGCTGCAGCATGAGCTTCAGTTTCTGCAAGATAGCAGTTCTGGAGACTGACTGCACAATTACGTCAACTCTACTGAACCGTACTCTAAAAATTGGTTAAGATGGTAAATTATGACATTCTATACATTATCACCATTTTAAAACCATTTTTAAAATTGGACACACAGGGGATAAAGGGCAGTTGTTGTGCCTTTGTTCTGACTCCACAGACTCCCTGCATGTGACTTGCATTATTCTCCACAGGCTTTGGAAGGAGACTTACCTTTTATTGCTTTGTTTGATCCAATTTACATTTTTTTATTAAAATTTGCTTGCATTGCCAGTTTTGTTTCTTGGTTTTTTGTGTTTAGCAGCTATGTGATTTGATGTCTACACATCCTTACTGCTACTTTACCTCTTCAGAAACAGTGTTTTTCTCAATCAAAAACTCCTGTAATAATCTTTAGGGCTTTCAACTAGAAGTTTCACCTGATCTAGTAACAATATTTTCTGTTTGAATGGTATCTTTTTTTTCCTATCTCTGTACTTCTATCTTCCCTTTCACAACTGAAGTGTTACTTGTAATCAGCTGTATTTTTAAGCCAATTTCCAATCTAATAGAATTCATTCTGTCATGTTTTTTAATTGCACTTTTTGTTATAACTGTAGCTTCACATGCATTTTTAGCAAACACTACAAAGAAATCCCATTCACCCTTGACCAAGTTTCCCACAGTAGCAACATCATCAACAGCTGTAGTACAATACCACATACAGCATACAGCACACAGTCACCAAGACACAGAACACTTCCATTACCACAGCATCCCTCACTTTGCTGTTAGCCATCTTCATGTGCTGTTTTGAAAACACTTCATTTTGATTCCTTGACACACTCATTGACTCTTTAACCACTGGAAACCACCAATCATTTCTCCATTTTTACCATTTTTTCATGTCACAAATATGATATGAATGGAATCATACCATGTGTTACTTTTCAAATCAGTTTTTAATCACTCAACATAGAAATTCATCCACATTATCAAAAGGAATCAATTCCTTGATATTATTGTGAGAAATAATCACAATACACTGCACTGTGGTTTAATCATTCACCTGCCGAAGGGTATCTGGGTTGGGATATTAGAATAATAAAGGCTCTGTGAACATCTGTGTACAGATTTGTTTACACGACTTTCTCTGGAATAAATATTCAGGAGTGCAACTGCCAGGTTGTATGGTAGATGCCTGCTTGGTCTTACAAGAAACCAACCACATTATACATGCCCACCATCGAGTGATGTTGTTTTTCTACATCCTCAACAGTATTGGTGCCATTGCCACTTTTCATTTTAGCTGTTTAAAAGTGGTTGCTCTACATGCTTTAATTTTTATTTTCCTGCTGGCTTTTTCTGTGCTTATTTGTCAATTACACGCCCTCGCCAATGAAATGCCTATTAATGTCATTTGTCTACTTTATAACTGGACTGTTTACTATGGATGTTTGAGAAGTCTTTCTATTTTTGATGTACTAGTCTTTGGTTTAGTACCAGGTATACTGGTTTTAAGTATTTTATACCTGTCTGAAATTATATGGTCTTTCATAGAGCAGAATTGTTTAAATTCAGTAGCTCCCCATTTATCAAAAATTTGTAGACTGTACTTTTGGTATCAAAACTAAAAACATTGCCTAGTTCTGGTTCCTAAACACTTTCTAATTTCTAATTTTTTTCCTAGAAGTTTATTTTACATTAAGTCCATAATCTACTTTCAGTTCTGTAAACAGTATACAGTTCAGATTGAGGGTTGTCATTTTGCCTATGGATGTCCAGTTTCTCCACCACCATGTTTGAAAAAGCCATCCTCCTATGACTGACTCGCTTTTGAATCTTTGTCAGAAATTAGTATGGCCTAGTTGTGTGAATGTATTTGTTAATTGTCTATTCTGCCACACTGAACTATACTTCTACCCTGCTGCCAGCCAACAGCATACTGTCTTGATTAACATAACTTAAGGGAAGGTCTGAATACCAGTACAGTGATTCCAACTACTACTCCTCTTAAACATTGTTTAGCTATTCTAGGGCCATAGCCCTTCCGTAGAAGTTTTTTTGTTTTTTGTTTTTTTTTTAGTAATCTTGCCAGTTTCTTAAAATAGAAGCTTTGAAGTTTTCATAGGAGTTGCATTAAAATTATGTTAAAGAGAATTACATCTTCCCATATTTAACATGGTATATGTCAACATTTATTTAGGTGCTTGGATTTGTTTCATCAGCATTTTCAGCACAAAAGACCCTTCCCTACACACATTGATACCTAAGCACTTCAGTCTTGGGAAGAACTGTAAAGGGCATTCATTGTGTTTTAATTTCAGTTGTCACATTTTAGTTTTTGTGCTATACAAATGTGACCGATTTTTATGTTGATATGGCATATCAGAACTGTTTAATTCATTTATTAGTTCAAGGTGTTTTTAATAAAATTCCCTAGGATTTTCTATGCAAACATTTGTATAATCTAAACAAGTACATTCTTGTTTTTCTTTTTTTTTTAAAGATTTATTTATTGTCTTGAAAGACAGTTACAGAGAGAAGGAGAGGCAGAAGATTCTCTATCCACTGGGCCAGGCCAAAGCTAGGAGCCCCTTTCAAGTCTCCCATGTGGACACAGGGGCCCAAGAATCGGGTCATCCTCCACTGTACTCCCAGGCACATCAGCAGAGAGCTGGACCAGAAGTGGAGCAACCAGGACCCAAACTGGCACCCACATGGGATGCCAGCACCACAGGCCATGGCTTCAACCAACTGCACCACAGCAGTTTTGTAAATTGGTGTGGTTTAATGCAGTGGATAGAACTTCCAGTTCCATTTTGGTTGGGGGTTTTGCTTCACTCTAGAAAAAGAGAACATCTAATTTCTACAAGCAATAATCAGAGGGGAATACTGCAAAACCTTTCCAAAATGACACTGTTATGTGACAAAATGGCAAATACTTCATTTTCTAACAAATGTACTCAAGTCATGTGAGAATAAACACTATTGTAGTGCTATTTAGGACCGCAAAGGTAGGAACACAAACTCTGGCCTTGTTCCCACCCGGAGAAGAAAAACATTCCATCTTCCTTCATTAAATGTGATCTTAGTTGGAAGTTTCTGGCAGATATCTAGTTGAGAAATTTCTCCTTTATTTCTGATTTACTGAGTTTTTATTCATAAATGAATACTGAATTTCATCAATTCTAGAGTCAGTGGATACATCACAATGTTTCTTCTTTATCCTGTATGGTAAATTACAATGATTTTCAATTGCTAAACTTGACTTGTATGTCTGGAACAAATCCCACTCAGGTTATGTGAAATATTTAATACATTACTGGATTCAACTCAACTATCTTTTGAAGATTATTACCCTTAACGTCCATGGAGATACTGACATTTTTTTTTTTTTTTACTTTGATTTTGCTGTCAGGAAAAAATGAGACTCAAAATGAACTTTTTAACTTCCCTTATCTTCCATTTTCTAGGAGACATTTAATAAGATTGGTATTGTTTCTTTAAATGTTTGTAAATTCTCCAGTAAAACCATTTGGGCCCAGAGATTTATTTTTCAGATTTTAAATTAAGGGTGCGGTTTCTTACCTGACTATACAATATTCAGATTTCCTGTTTATGTTGGTTGAGCTTTTAATCTTTGATAAAACTAAAAATCAAGGCTGGCATTGTGGTGCAGCAGGTTAAGCTGCCATTTTCAGTGCTGGCATTCCATATGGGCACCAAATCGAGTCCCGGCTGCTCCACTTTTGATCCAGCTCTCTGCTAATTTGTGAAAGCAGCAGAAGACAGCACGGATGCCTGTGCCCCATGTTTGAGACCCAGAAGAAGGTTCTGGCTTCAGCCTGGCCCAGCCCTGGGCCATTGTTGCCATCTGGGGAATGAACCAGCGGATGGAAGATCTGTCTCTCCCTCTCTTTAATTCCGACTTTCAAATAAGAAAATAAATAAATCTAAAAAAAAAAAAAAAAAAAAAAAACTAAAACTCCAGGAATTTCCTCTAAACTGTTGAATTTCTGAGCACAAAGTTGTCTGTAATATTACCTTATTCTTTTGTTGAATTTAAAAAGTCAACTTTACCAAGACATAATTTACAAATAGGATAATCTATATCTTTTAAGCAAATACGTTTCATTACTTTTGACAAATGCAAGCATTCACAAACCACCACCCCAAATCAGATAAAGAACACTGCTATCTCCCAAGAAAATTATCTTGAAAACAATCTTCAACCAAAAAGGGAGTAGGTTATACATCATCTTGGAAAGCAGAGAATTTATGAAGTTTTTCTTTTTGTTATTAAACTTGCATATTTTAAGATGAAGTGAGTTTTTAAGATTTATTTCTTATTTATTTGAAAGTTACACAGAGAGAGGAGAGGAAGAGAGAGAGAGGTCTTCCATCCGATTGTTCACTCCCCAATTGGCCGCGACGGCCGGAACCGCGCCGATCTTAAGCCAGGAGCTTCTTCCAGGTCTCCCACGCAGGTGCAGGGGCCCAAGGACTTGGGCCATCCTCCACTGCTATCCTAAGCCATAGCAGAGAGCTGGATTGGAAGAGGAGCAGCCGGGACTAGAATCCGCGCCCATATGGGATACCAGCGCTTCAGGCTAAGGCGTTAACCCACTGCGCCACAGCACCGGCCCCAAGATGAAGTTTTAAAGATTAATAACTACACATTAAATAGCTGTAAGAGGAAATTATTTAAATGTAGCAATAGCAGTGTTTTCAAGTACTTTCATACTTTTGAGTTTTTAATATTGTAATATACTAGTTTTAATGCTTTGTGCCCCTAATTTTTTTTAAGAATATTTAGTTTTTCATTTGAAAGGCAGAGTTACAAAGTACCCAGAGAGGAGGAGAGACAGAGCTCTTCCATCCACTGGTTCACTCTCTAAATGGCCACAACCAATGGGGCTGGATCAGCCCAAAGCCAGGAGCTTCATCCAGATCTCTCATGTGGGTGTGGTACGGGCCCATGAACTTGGATGGGATCAGAAATGGAGCACCCAGGACTGAAAGCAGTACCACATGTGATATCAGCATCACAGGCAGTGGCTTAATCCACTGTGCCATAATGCTGGCTCCTCTAATTTTTATTTGTAAACTGAAATCACTAGATACTGTTCTGCAGCATGGTATCTGATTTCCTTTAATATATCAAGCTTTTTAAATTTTTGGATTAACATTTTTTAAAGATTTACTTATTTTAAGTCAGAGTTAGAGAAGAGGGGGAGGGGTTCATTTGCTAGTTCACTCCTCAGATCGACACAATAGCCAGAGCTGAGCAAGGAGCTTCATCTGGGTTTCCCACATGGTTGGCAGGGGCCCAAACACTTGGACCACCTTCTACTGCTTCTCCCAGGCCATGAACAGGGAGCTGGATCAAAAGTGGATCAGCCAGGCCTTGAACCAGCAACTATATGGAATGTTTGCATCCCCTGTGGTAGCTTTACCCACTAAGCCACAACACTGGCCCCTGGATTAACATTTTTAAGGGTACAGTGCAAACTTTTAACATAATGTACCTAACTTAAACCAGTCTTTCTTTATTTTGCCATTTCCTTTGTATATGGAACCTTCCTATTTTTTTTAACTTTAATTTAGTAAATAGAAATTTCCAAAGTACAGTTAATGGATTACAATGGCTTTCCCCACCCCATAATTTCCCTCCCACTCGCACCCCTCCCATCTCCCGCTCCCTCTCCCATTCCATTCACATCAAGATTCATTTTCAATTATCTTTATATACAGAAGATCGATTTAGTATATGTTAAGTAAAGATTTCATCATTTTGCACCCACACAGAAACACGAAGTGTAAAATACTGTTTCAGTACTAGTTATAGCATTAATTCACTTTGGACAATACACTAAGGACAGATCCCACATGAGAAGTAAGTACACAATGACTCCTGTTGTTGACTTAACAATTTGACATACTTGTTTATGGCGTCAGTAATCTCCCTAGGCTCTAGTCATGAGTTCCAAGGCTATGGAAGCCTTGAGTTCGCAAACTTCGATCTTATCCAACAGGGTCATAGTCAAAGTGGAAGTTCTCTCCTCCCTTCAGAGAAAGGTACCTCCTCCTTTGATGGCCCCGTTCTTTCCACTGGGATCTCACTCACAGAGATTTTTTTTTTTTTTTTTTTTTTTTTTTTTTTTTTTTTTGCCAGAGTGTTTTGGCTTTCCATGCCTGAAATACTCTCATGGGCTCTCCAGCTATATTCAAATGCCTTAAGGGCTGATTCTGAGGCCAGAGTACTGTTTAGGACATCTGCCATTCTATGAGTCTACTGTGTATCCCGCTTCCATGATGGATCATTCTCTCCCTTTTTGATTCTATCAGTTAGTATTAGCAGACGCCAGTCTTGTTTGTGTGATCCCTTTGACTCTTAGACCTACCATGCGATCAATTGTGAACTGAAATTGATCACATGGACTAGTGAGATGGCATTGGTACATGCCACCTTGATGGGATTGTACTGGAATCCCCTGGCACATTTCTAACTCCACCATTTGGGCAAGTCCGACTGAGCATGTCCCAAATTGTACATTTCCTCCCTCTCTTATTCCCACTCTTATATTTAACAGGGATCATTTTTCAGTTAAAATGTAAACACCTAAGAATAATTGTGTGTTAATTACAGAGTTCAACCAATAGTACTAGAACAAAACAAAAAAAATACTAAAATGGATAAAGTATTACATTGTACATCAACAGTCAGGACAAGAGCTGATCAAGTCACTGTTTCTCACAGTGTCCATTTCACTTCAACAGGTTTCCCCTTTGGTGCTCAGTTAGTTGTTGCCAATCAGGGAGAACATATGATATTTGTCCCTTTGGGACTGGCTTAATTCACTCAGCATAATATTTTCCAGATTCCTCCATCCTATTCTTTTGACAGCCATAGCCCTGTAGTGATGTCCTCTATGCCTGGTCATTGTGATGTGGTCATAGTTTATCAATTTTATTCAACTTTTCCAAGAACTAGCTTCTTACAATTTTTCATTTGTCTTGTTTTACTACTTTCAATTTCATTGACTCCTATGTTCCTTTGAATTTATTTTGCCCATCTTGTTCTAGTTTCTCAGGGCAGGAGTTTACATAATTGACCTGAGACCTTTCCCCTTGTCAAATGTAATCATTTAGAATTGTAAATTGTAAATCTGGACTGCTTTTAAACTACATTCCATATATTTAAAGTATTGTATTTTCATACTTTAAATTTTTCCTTCAGAGACTGACACAAAGGTCATTTATAATTATGTTTAATTTTCATTTTGAGATTTTACTGTTGTCTTTGTTATTTTTAGTTTGATTCCATCATTGCCACAGAACATCATTTGTGGGATTTCAATTCTCTTAAATTTTGAAGTTTGTTTTATAGCCATAGCTGGGTTTATTTATCACCACTTATTTCTAGTGCATATTCTTAGCACTTATGTCAAAAACCAGTTGGGTACAGATGCATAGGATTATTTCTAGGGTCTCTGTTCTCTTTCACTGGTCTAAAAACCTTTTTACTCCTACACTATGCTGTTTTAACTTCTATGGCTTTGTAACATATTTTAAAGTCAGGGAGTATAACACTGCCTTCTTTGTTCTTTTTGCTCAAGATTGCTTTAGGTATCCAGGGTCTTTTGTAGTTCCACACAAATTGTAGTACTGTTTTTCCTAGTTCTGGGTATTTTAATAGAAACTACATTTGGCTGGTGCCGTGGCTCACTTGGCTAATCCTCCAGCTGAGGCACCGGCACCCTGAGTTCTAGTCCCGGATGTGGTGCCGGGTTCTAGTCCCGATTGCTCCTCTTCCAGTCCAGCTCTCTGCTGTGGCCCGGGAGTGCAGTGGAGGATGGCCCAAGTGCTTGGGTCCCTGCACCCGCATGGGAGACCAGGAGGAGGCACCCAGCGGCCATTAGGGGAGTGAACCAATGGAAGGAAGAACTTTCTCTCTCTCACTGTCTAACTCTACCTGTCAAATAAATAATAATAATAGAAACTACATTCAATCTACAAATCACTGGGTACTCATTGGTATTTTTATAAGGACTACACTGACTCTCCAAATCACTTTGAGCAGTGTGGACATTTAAAAGACATTAATTCCTTTTTTTTTTTTTAATTTATTTGACAGGTAGAGTTATAGACAGTGAGAGAGAGACAGAGAAAGGTCTTCCTTCCATTGGTTCACCCCCAAATGGCCGCCACGGCCGGCACTGTGCCGATCCGAAGCCAGGAGTCAGGTGCTTCCTCCTGTCTCCCATGCGGGTGCAGGGACCCAAGCACTTGGGCCATCCTCTACTGCCTTCCCATGCCACAGCAGAGAGCTGGCCTGGAAGGGGGGCAGCAGGGACAGAATCCGGCACCCCGACCGGGACTAGAACCTGGTGTGCCGGCACCGGAAGGCGGAGGATTAGCCTAGTGAGCCACGGCACCGGCCAGAATGCCTTCTCATTTCTTCATGTCCTCTTCAACTTCCTTCACCATTGACAGTTTTGATTGCAGTGATCTTTTGCCTCTTTGGTTAAATTTATTCCCAGGATTTTTTCTTTTTTTGTTTTTTTAAAGCTATCGGGAATATTGTTTTCCTGATTTCTTTCTCAGATAATTCTCCAACAGACTAAAACACTACTGATTTCTGCTCATGACCTTGTATCCTGAAACACTACTAGAATGTATTAGTTCCAATAGCTTATAAGTCAGTCTTTGGGGATTTTCCATATGAACATGCCATCTGCAAACAATGACAATTTGACTTCCTCTTTTGCAGTTTGGATGCCCTCTCTTTCTCTTGCCTAACTGCCCTGGCTAGGACTCCCAGTATATCTTGAATAAAAGAGGTAAAAGTTGGTATGCTTGTTTTCTTGTGGTTCTTAGAGAAAAGGCATTCAGCTTGTCCCCATACAATTAACTGTCTGTTTATTATCTAGGGTCTTTATCCCTGGATCTCATCTCTAAGATTTTGTTTAGCAATAAATGTTCCATTTTTCTTTATCCAAGACAAAAGTCTAATCATTTGTCTCCAAGTTCACTGTCCTCAGTCACCTCCACTCTACTATTAACCCCATACAACATTCTTTTTCATTTTCATTTTTCAGTTCTGTAATTTTTATATTAAACTCCTTTTGTTGACTAAGGTTTTCTAATTTTTCATTTCAAGAGAATTTGTACAAGCTTGTTAAAACATTTTTATCATGCCTGCTCTCAATCCTTGTCAGATAAATTCAGTGTGGCACCCGTCAATTGTTCTAATTTAGGAGTGATTTTCCTGGTTCTTAGTACCATGAGTGTTTAATTGTAACCTGCACATCTTTGATACTAAGAGATCCTGGATTCTATTTAATCTTTCTTTCAGCAGGCAGATCCCTAGCTAAATGACATTAAGACCAGGGATAGGCAGGTATGTGTGCTTAGCCATCTGTCATACCTCCCACCCCCAGCAACCACCACAGTGACAAAGTGAGGCACTGCCTTGTTGCAGACAGACAGGGCAGACATTCAGCTGATGGAATGACACCTTCCCAGCACAAGTGTGGCTTCAGCTCACTGTTCTGTTGCTCCATGGGAGGAGACAAGATCCCACTTGGGCCAAGCTACCACCAGAGAGATGAAAACCCAAGGGGCTAAGAAGCTCATCACCCAGTGGGCCACTTTTAACAGGAGGGTTGGGATGGTGGCAGAGACAGAGAACAGAAAGCTGACTCCATCCCCCTCTATTTTGATGCCAGTGTATACTGACGCTCACCTGCTCACAATCAGACAATGAGGGTTGGAGGGGAGGTGTTAAGTCTGGTAGCAATTAGCCCCTGCTTGAACCACCTCCCTGCGGCTGGTCAGAGGTGTATTCAGCTACACTGGCCCTTGCTAACTCCACCATGGGAAGAAAAAATAAAAAGGCAGAGCCCCACTTTCTTTTACCAGGCAGAGGGTACAAGACTGGCTCCCCAATAAGACTGTCAACATAATCTGGTAGGGTACTGAAATAGCACCACACACACACACACGGCCCCAGCCTTTGGCCAGGGGGAAACAGATTGCTCTTGGAGATTTTTTTCATCTGTGCCTACTGGTCAGTCAACTTCGTAGGCTTCTGCAGCACCCTGCACTGGACATACAGAGGGCAATAAGGAAATCCAAGAAATTCATTCCCGTGTCATTCTCCAGGCCTCGGGGTCTGTAGACTGCCCATCGACTTCTTTTCTATCTTTTACCATCTTCCATATACTTACTAAGTCCAGAGATGGAGTTACAAGACAGTAGAACTGAGAGGGATGGGGCTGCTCCGTCTTAGCTACACAGAGAGCCTATGATGCATTCCATTTCTTCCACCTTTGTTGTTTTATGCCATTTTCACATTTCCTTTCCCAGCTCCCACTTGTTTGGTCAGGTTGCTATCCATTCCATTTTCCTCTAGTTAATCTCAAAGTTCGTACTTGCTCTACTCCTGCATGCCTGTTGTCCCTTTCCCTGCAGTAGTCAGTCCTCACACGTTTTACTCCTCTTACAAGAGGCTCCCTTCAGAAAAAAAAAATTATTCCAATTAAAGCCTTAAGAATAATTTCACTGTTTCCATTCAGCAAGCATTTATTACCTACTATGTACCAAGCAAAGAATTGACAAAACAGAAGCAAAATAAAGTTCCTTCCCTCCTGAAGTTTATAGTGTAGAGGGATCGGGTAGGGGGATAGCGGGAAAGATAGGTATCTAGCCCAATAAACTGGGAAGGCAGTTGTTTTAAATAGGTAATAGGAGGTGTGTGGAAGCAGCTTAACAAGTCAGAGAGACAATGGTAGGAGGAAAAGTTAAAAAGGTACACATAGGGGCCAGGGCCCTGGCCTAACGGGTAAAGCCTCCGCCTGCAGTGCCAGCAACCCATATGGTTGAAGTCCCGGCTGCTTCACTTCCAATCCAGCTCTCTGCTATGGCCTGAAAAAGCATCAGAAGATGGCCGAAATCCTTGGGCCCCTACATCCACATGGGAGACCTAGAAGAGGCTCCTGGCTTTGGATCGGCACAGCTCCAGTAGTTACGGCCATTTGGGAAATGAACCAGCAGATGGAAGACCTCTCTAACTCTGACTTTCAAATAAATAATTTTTTTAAAAAATATCAAGCTTTCAAAAAAAAGGGGGAGTACACATAGACCCCGGTGGGCCACTGTAAGTACTATAAACGGTCTTCAAAATGCAATGGAATGTATATCTTAAACAAGCAGCAAAAAGGATAAGATTTAGGTCACTCTGGCCCCTGGGTACAGAAGAATAGTCGGACCCTCATTCAGAAAGGCTGTGGAAGACGACGGTGGCCTGGACGGCAGCAGGAAGGCGATTACAAGTTGTTAGCGTCAGGGTATATTTGGAAGGCAGAGACTGGAATCTGCTAATGGATGGAATGTGAAAAATGAGAAAAGCAAAGGATGAAGGCTAACTCCAAGGTTTGAAGCCCGAGTTACCGGGTAAATTACAAAGCTATTTACCAAAGTGGGGCACAACGGATTAGAGGTATGTTTGGAGGAGAAAAAAAAAAAAAGAGTTTGGATTTAAACAAATCGAAATTGAGAAACCTATTAGATATCCAAGAGGACATAAAAGTAAACCAATGGAAACAAAACTCCATTTCTTAAAGCCAGGGATAAATTAGGGAGTACAGTGCCTAAACAGCAGAAATACAGAACCGAGTATGGCCCGACCTGAGGCCCAAAAGGAGAGAGGATACCACGAAGGTATCAGAACATAATACCATCGGCGAGACAAGACAGCCTTGAGTTTAGAGCAATTTGATGATGTTCAAAGATGACAAAAATCACACAGAACTTGTAGGATTTTCACGCCCCTCCTCACATGTGCTGCCCTCACCTTGCAGACCTCACTCCAGAGCCTCTCAACTTCCCAGGGGCTTCACTGACTCCTGCCATCTCTTGCCTACAGTCCACAGAGGGGTGTTAGGGCCATCTGTGGTAATCTGAAAGGGACAGGCAGGAAGAATTAAGAGCAGGTAACACCAAAAGAGCTGCTAGGCTCTAGTCACCTGCTAAGAGGAAAAGGGCCAGAGTGGTGCGGTAATTGGTGCTTTAAGGGTCAAAACAATAAATCCATCAAGGAGAAGTTAAAGGGCCGGTGCCGCGGCTCACTAGGCTAATCCTCCACCTTGCGGCGCCGGCACACCGGTTCTAGTCCCGGTCGGGGCGCCGGATTCTGTCCCGGTTGCCCCTCTTCCAGGCCAGCTCTCTGCTGTGGCCCGGGAGTGCAGTGGAGGATGGCCCAGGTGCTTGGGCCCTGCACCCCATGGGAGACCAGGAGAAGCACCTGGCTCCTGCCATCAGATCAGCGCGGTGCACCGGCTCGCCGCGGCCCATTGGAGGGTGAACCGACGGCAAAGGAAGACCTTTCTCTCTCTCTCACTGTCCACTCTCTCTGTCAAAAAAATAATAAATAAATTTTTTTTAATTAAAAAAAAAAAAAAGGAGAAGTTAAAGGACTGCAGGACAATTCTGAAGGACCAGCTACAGTTTAAAATCATAAATCTGTAGCGAACAATGTAGATTACCATGAACTGCAGGGCCTGGAAAGCTAAGCACCACATTCCCCAAATCGCTTGCCTCTGGTGTTCTAGACTGGACTTAAGTTCTGTCAGACTGTGACAAACGTGAATCATGCCACATGTGATTCTGTCTCTCCAACCGAGATAAGGCTGACCCTGAGTAAATGACCGACCCATCCTGCTCTCAAGGACAATGTGGTCCTGGTCCAAGAAGTGGGCAGCAGCTGCCACATCAGCAGTCAGCTTCCGAACTAAGCAAGCCTGTGGGCCACCCTTATGGTCCAGCTCTGCAGAGCCCATCTGGGAGGAGCTCTGAGTGACTCATGCCAGCTTCTCTTTAAGCTCCTTCAACGTTTCAACAAGACATTTGATTCCCCACAATAAATCCCTTTCTGCTTAAAACACCAAGAATTAGTTTTGGTGCTTAGCAACTGAACCCTAACCAATAGAGAATCTTCAAAGTCGACCCAATGTATCCTAAAGTGCTCCGCTATGTGGGTACTAGAACAGAGAAGGTAAGGCATTTAAGCTGGGATGGGAGTGTGCATGACGTAACAGATTTTAAAACACAGTGAAGCAGTTAAGGGCTCCACTCTCCCTCTCCCTCTCCTCTCCTCCCCCTCTCTTTTTGCCTCTCCTCTCTCTAACTCTGACTTTCAAATAAATACATGAATCTTAAAAAAAAAAAAAAAAGGGCAGAACAAAAATGAGCATTCCACAGCTGCAAAGAAATTTCTTTGGCCTCACTAAATGATAATGCATTGTTATCAAATAGAATGAGCACTTTCCCCAGCAACACAACACTCCTCTTACACACCACATGTGTGTTCTCTAGGCGCCCATGTGGGCTCCCCCAGAAGGCCTAGACAGCATTTCAGATAGCCCTAAAGTTTCTCAACATCATACCTTTTGCCAGGAACTTGCCCCAGCAACTCTGTATTTTTGCCTTTACTGGGGATCAGGTATACTCAGGGCAACATAACTGGAGAAAGCAACCTGGTTCCATTTTTTTTGAACAGACCTGCAATCACTCACAACAAACCCAGGAGAATGCCAAAGTCAAATGCGCTGCCTGAAGCAGTGTCCTCCTCCCTTATTGGCACTGCCCTAGTGAAAGGTCATGACACACTGCAGGGAGAAACACAGAGCCCTTTTCTGGACTGAAATGAGAGACACACCCCAGGCTCAACTCTGATCAGGGGCAACAGCACTGTGGTAAGCTGCATAACTGTTTAACTTAAAATGTTATTATTTAGGTAATTTCAATAATATTAGATTCACACACACAAAAAAAAAAAACCTGGAAATTACCAAAAATACTTCCTGTATCTATTCCATAAAAGAAAAATAGTTATTTGGATATAAAAACACCTTGTTGGCTCAAAGTCGAAACCTTCTAAAGGCTCACTGTTCCAAACAGCATATTATAACATTCCAAGAAACCATTCCAGCTCCCACCAAACTTTAATTATAAAATGTAGAAACATTCCGGGGCCCAGAAATATAATAACTCTAAAATAAATGGCAGGCCATTTACGTATAGGAAAATGACAATAAAATGTGTTTTTCCAATAGATAACAGATTCCATAACATTCCTTTAAAATTACTTTGACTTCACATTAAAAGAGTTATTACAAATGTGAAGAAGGGCAATGATTTTTTTTTTTTTTGACAGGCAGAGTGGATAGTGAAAGAGAGACAGAAAGGTCTTCCTTTTGAAGGGCAATGATTTTTAAGTTCTTGAATCCTGTTGAACCATATTCCTTTTTACACACAAAGTGAGAATTCATATCCACATAAGATATAATGCCAGAATAACAGGAACAATTTGAGAACAATTTACAGCACAGACATTAAATGATGGAAACTTGTTAGGATTAATTTGTAGAACTTTAGTCATACTTATCAGTAAGTCATGCCCGGTACATTAATTATCCAGAAAAATAAGGAGACCTAAAATTACAATTCAATGAAAAGGAAATATTTTACTTCTCTGTAGATGACCAAAACTGAATTATTTTAAATCTATAAAAATTTCAATTATCAATGTTTCATTTAGAAATTTCAGAAACATTAACATGTAATAAAAAAATAGTCTGAAAACAGTACTTTTAAATCTTCAATAAATTGATCACCACCTACTTAGCATGAAGAAAGGCTTAATGCTAATAAAATAGAGCATGAGAAAATTACATTATGAATTTGCAAAGGCTGATAAATTGATTTTTTAGACCTAGAAAGCAATACCAAACATTGCACCAAAAATATGCAATACAAAAAAAAAACAAACTCCCTTAAAATTAGTATCATCTCCTATGAATGAGTGGCTGAGGTTTATTTTAAATTAAAAAAAAAAAAAGTACCCAATCTCATCAATCTCATGAACCCAGCATACAAAAGCAAATTCATACAAGATTTGTGTTCAGAATCAATACCAAAGCACACAAAAACAAAATATAAATTAGGCATTATCAAAATTAAAAACTTACGTGCGAGGGCCAGCGCTGTGGCACAGCAGGGTAACACCCTGGCCTGAAGCGCCGGCATCACATATGGGCACTGGTTTGAGACCCGCCTGTTCCATTTCCGATCCAACTCTCTGCTATGGCCTGGGAAAGCAGTGGAAGATGGCCCAAGTCCTTGGGCCCCTGCACCCGCGTGGGAGACCCAGAGGAAGCTCCTGGCTCCTGATCAGTGCAGCTCCAGCCATTGCGGCTAATTGGGGAGTGAACCATTGGATGGAAGACCTCTCTCAGACTTTCAAATAAATCTTTAAAAAAATACTAGAAATGAAGAATTCAATATGTCAAATAGAAAACACAGTGTAAAGCCTCAACAATGGACTAATGAGGCAGAATAAACAATATCCAAGCTAGAAGACAAATTTTGGGATGTATCTCAGACCAACAAAATAAATAAGAAGAAATTAGAAAAAGTAACAGTGTTCAAGATTTATGGGATAATATCAAAAAACCAAACATAGGAGTCTTAGGAGTTTCTGAAGGTGTGGAAATAGAGAATGGATTAGAAGACCTATTCATTCAGGGCCGGCGCCACAGCTCACTAGGCTAACCCTCTGCCTGTGGCGCCGGCACACCGGGTTCTAGCCCCTGTTGGGGCGCTGGATTCTGTCCCAGTTGCCCCTCTTCCAGGCCAGCTCTCTGCTGTGGCCCGGGAGTGCAGTGGAGGATGGCCCAAGTGCTTGGGCCCTGCACCCCATGGGAGACCAGGAGAAGCACCGGGCTCCTGCCATCGGATCAGCAGGGTGTGCCGGCTGCAGCAGCCATTGGAGAGTGAACCAACGGCAAAGGAAGACCTTTCTCTCTGTCTCTCTCACTGTCCACTCTGCCTGTCAAAATAAAAAAAAAAAAAGAAAAAAGAAAAAAAAAAAAAAAAAAAAAAAGAAGACCTATTCATTCGGTAGAAAACTTCCCTAATTTGGAGAAAGAAAGGAACATCTGAGTACAGGAAGCACATAGAACTAACAGACATGATGTAAAAAGATCTTCAGTACAACATTATATTTGTTTTACTGTTCAAAGTTTGACTAACTTTCAACAGTAAAACATAAAGAAAAAATTCTAAAATGTGCATGACAGAAATCTCAGATTACCTCCAGAGGATCCCCAATGAAACTGACACCTGATTTCTTATCAAAATCCTACATACTAGAGGAGAATGCAGAGACACAGTCCAAACACTAAAAGAAACTGTCATCCCGGAATACTGTGTCCAGCAAAGCTCTCATTTATAAATGAAGGTGAAATAAAGACCTTCTGAAACAGAAATTAAAAAAAAAAAAATGTCACCATTTATCCAGCCTTACAAATGGTTCTTAAGGATGTGATACACACAGAAACAGAGAACTGTCATCATTATGAAAGAATATAAAGGCAGAAAATCTCCTAGTAGAAGTACAAATGAAATCCAAAGCAAACAATATGAGTATTCATGTAAAAACAGTAGGGCCAAATCCTAACTTATCAATAATAACCTTGAATGTAAATGGTGTAAATTCTCCAATTTAAAGATACAGATTGGATAAGTGAATTAAAAAACAAACCCATCTATTTTCTATCTACAAGAAACACACCTCACCAACAAAGAAACACAGACTCAAAGTGAAAGCATGGAAAAAGATATTCCATGGTAATGGAAAGCAAAAACAAGCAGGTGTAACCATCTTAATAAAAGACAAAATACACTTTAACATAAAATCTGTTATAAGAGACAAAGAAGGGCATTATGTAATGATTAAGGCATAGATCCAACAAGAAGATGTGACTGTAACAAACATATGTACCCAATGCCAAAGCATTTGCTATTTAAAACAAATTTTAGGGCCGGCGCCGCAGCTCAACAGGCTAATCCTCCGCCTAGCGGCGCCGGCACACCAGGTTCTAGTCCGGTCGGGGCACCGGACCCTCTTCCAGGCCAGCTCTCTGCTGTGGCCCGGGAAGGCAGTGGAGGATGGCCCAAGCGCTTGGGCCCTGCACCCCATGGGAGACCAGGAGGAAGCACCTGGCTCCTGCCTTCGGATCAACGTGGTGCGCCGGCCGTGGCGGCCATTGGAGGGTGAACCAATGGCAAAGGAAGACCTTTCTGTCTGTCTGTCTCTCTCTCTCTCACTGTCCACTCTGTCAAAAAAAAAATTTTTTTTAATTGATCTAAAGGGAGACACAGCCTCCAAGACAACAGTAACAGGGGACTTTAACACCCCACTTGCATTAAGGGACAGATCAACTACACAGAAAATCTATGAAGAAAACAGCAGTTAACACTATGGACCAAATGGACCTGATATCTTCAGAATATTTCACCTCACAGTTGCAAAATACACATTCTTTTCATCAGTGCATCAAACTTTCTCTAGGATAGAATGACCATATGCCAGGCTATAAAGCAAGTCTGAGCAAATTCAAACAAATTGAAATCATACCATTTATCTTTCTGACCACAACGGAATGAAGCTGCAAATTAACAACAATCTCTAGAAAATATGCAGACACATGGAGACTGAACAATACACTCTTGAATGAACAGTGGGTCAAAGAAGACATCAAAAGGGAAATCAAAAAATTCCAGGAAATGAACGAAAATGACAACACAACATATCAAAACTTACAGGATAGAGCAAAAGCAGTCTTAACAGGAAGGTCTATAGCAATTAGTGCCTACATCACGAAATTGGAAAGGCATCAAATAAAGTAGATATTAATGCATCTCAAGGACCCAGAAAAACAAACCACACCCAAAATTAGGAGAAAAGAAATTATTAAAACCAGAGAATAAACAGAATTTAAAACAAAGAAATACAAAGTATCAGTGAAATGAAAAGCTAGTGTTTTGGAAAAATAAAAATTGATGCACCATTGGCTCAACTAACCAAAAAAAGAGGAAAAAGATCTAAGTCAATAAAATCACAGATGAGAAAGATGTAAAAATGGATACCATAACAATAATCATCAGAAATTACTACAAAGGACTACATGACAACAAATTCGAAAATCTCGAAGAAATGGACAGACTCCCAGACATATAGAATCTAGCAAAATTGAGACATGAAGACACAGAAAACTTAGATCAATTACCAAGAAAGAGTTTGAACCAGTAATAAAGACTCTCCCAACAAAGAAAAGCCCAGGACAGGATGGCTTCACCACTGAATTCTACCAGATTTTCAAAGAAGAACTCACTCCAATTCTTCTCAAACTCTCAAACTATTCAGAACAATCCTCCCAGACTCCTTTGAGCATCACCTATATCCCTAATCCAGGAGAAAAAAAAAAAGACACAAAGAAAGAACTATAAACCAATATTCCTGATGAGCACAGATGCAAAAATCAACAAAATATGAGCAAATCAAATCCAACAACATATCAGAAAGATCGTTCACCCAGACCAAGTGGAATTTATTACTGGTATGCAGGGATGGTTCAATATATGCCAATCGATAAATGTGCTACATCACATTAACAAGTTGAAGAATAAAAATGTATGAATATCTCAATACATGCATATAAAGCATTTGATAAAGCACACATTCTTTCACAATAAATACCTTAAGCAAATTGGTATAGAAGGAACATTTCTCAACACAATCAAGGCAACATATGACAAACCCACAACCAGCATCACATAGAATAGGGAAGAGCTGAACGAATTCCCCCTAAGATCTGTAACTAGGTAAGGATTTCCACTTCTCCTATCGCTATTTTTTTTATTTGACAAGTAGAGTTATAGACAGTGAGATAGAGAGAGACAGAGAAAGGTCTTCCTTCCGTTGGTTCACTCCCCCAATGGCCGCTATGGCCAGCGCTGTGCCAAAGGAGACAGGTGCTTCTCCTGGTCTCCCATGGGGTGCAGGGCCCAAGCACTTGGGCCATCCTCCACTGCCCTCCCAGGCCACAGCAGAGAGCTGCACTGGAAGAGGGGCAACCGGGACAAGAACCTGGCGCCCATATGGGATGCCAGCACCACAGGCGGAGGATTAAAAAAGTGAGCCATGGCACTGGCCCCACTATCGCTATTTAATACAGTTCTTTATGTTTTAGCAACAGCCATTATGCAAGAAAAAGAAATTAAAGGAATACAAATTGGAAAGGTGGAAGTCAAATTATCCCTGTTTGCAGATGACAGGACTCTCTAGGGGCACCAAAAGACTCCAGACTAAGATTATTGGAATTCCTAAGAGTTTGGTAAAATTTGGTGGCAAGATATAAATTCAATATATAAAAATCAGTAACCTTTGTATGTACAGATAATGCCTTGGCTAAGAAAGAACTAAAATCAGTCACAACAGCTACCATTCACAATAGCTACAAAAAATTTAAATATTTTCTAATAAACTTAGTCAAGGAGCTGAAAGATTCCTATAATGAAAATTACAACACATTAAGGAACAAAATAGAAGACAAAAAAAGCTTCCATGTTTGTGTATTTTAAGAATTAATCTCATTAAATGTCCATACTACCAAAAGCAATTTACAGATTCAATGTGATCCCAATCAAAATACCAATGACATTCTTCTCAGATCTAGAAAAAAATGACACTAATGCAAATGGAAGCACAAGAGACCTGAATAGCTAAAGCAGTTTCAAACATCAGATACCTGAGGCATCACAATACCAGAGGCATCACAATACCAGATTTTAAGACATACTAAGGCTAGTTATAATCAAAACAGCTTCATACTGGCACAAAAACAGACATGTAGTTCAGCGGAACAGAACAGAAACCACAAAGTCAATTTATGCACTACAAACAACTAACCTTTGGCAAAGGAGCTAAAATCCATCCCTGGAGACAGAACAGTTTCTTCAAAAAGTGGTGCTGGGAAAATGGATCTCCATGACTGAAGTATGAAATAAAACGCCTATACAAAAATCAACTAGAGAGCCGGTGCCGTGGCGCAATAGGTTAATCTTCCACCTGTGGCGCTGGCATCCCATATGGCCACAGGTTCTAGTCCCAGCTGCCCCTCTTTCAATCCAGCTCTCTGCTAATGGCCTAGGAAAGCAGTGGAAGATGGTACAAGTGCTTGGGCCCCTGCACCAACATGGGAGACCTGGAAGAAGCTTCTGGCTTCAGATTGATGCAGCTCGAGCTGTTGTGGCCATCTGAGGAGTGAACCAGATGGAAGGAAGACCTTTCTCTGTCTTTCTCTCACTGTCTATAACTCTACCTCTCAAATAAATAAAATCTTTAAAAAAATCAACTCGAGGGGCCGGCGCCACGGCTCACTAGGCTAATCCTCCGCCTTGCAGCGCCGGCACACCAGGTTCTAGTCCCAGTCGGAGTGCCAGATTCTGTCCCGGTTGCCCCTCTTCCAGGCCAGCTCTCTGCTGTGGCCAGGGAGTGCAGTGGAGGATGGCCCAAGTGCTTGGGCCCTGCACCCCATGGGAGACCAGGAGAAGCACCGGGCTCCTGCCATCGGATCAGCGCGGTGCGCCGGCCGCAGCGCGCCGGCTGCGGCGGCCATTGAAGGGTGAACCAACGGCAAAGGAAGACCTTTCTCTCTGTCTGTCTCTCTCTCACTGTCCACTCTGCCTGTCAAATATATATATATATATATATATATATATATATATAAAATAAAAAAATCAACTCGAAATGGATCCAGGATCCATGTGCACATGGATGGTATGACCTCATACCATCACATTACTAGAGGAGAACATTAGAGAAACTCTGAGACATAGAAAGGCATAGAAAAAAACTTCTTGGAAAATACTCCAGGAGCACAGGACTTAAAAGCAAAAACTAGACAATTGGAATTACATCAAGGTGAGAAGTTTCTGTACCACAAAAGAAGCACTCAGGGAGACCAGGAAAAGCACCTGGCTCCTGGCTCCTGCCATCGGATCAGTGCAGTGCGCCGGCCGCGGCGGCCATTGGAGGGTGAACCAACGGCAAAAGGAAGACCTTTCTCTCTGTCTCTCTTTCTCTCACTGTCTGCTCTGCCTGTCAAAAAAAAAAAAAAAAAAAAAAAAAAAAGAAGCACTCAAAGTAAAGAGGCAATGGACAGGAGAAAGTATTTGCAAACCATGCTACAGATAAAGGGTTAATATACAGAATCTATAAAGAGCTCAATAAACTCAACAGCAACAATCAATCCAATTAAGAAATAGCTACAGGGGGCCAGCCGCTGTGGTGCAGTGCTACCATCCAACATGGACAACAAATCAAGTCCCAGCTGCCCCAGTTCTCATCTGTATGCCTGCTAATGTGCCCGGGAAAGCAGCGGAGGATGGCCCCAGTCCTTGGGACCCTGCACCCCCGTGGGAGACCTGCAGAAAGCTCCTGACTCCGGCCTGGCCCAACCCTAGCCATTGCAGCCATTTGGGTAGTGAACCAGAGGATGGAAAATATCTCTTTCTCTCTCTCTGTAGTTCTGACTTTCAAAGAAATAAAAAAATCTTAAAAACAAACAAACAAACAAAAAACCCTAGCGTAAAGAAGTAACCATCAAAGAAGGATATACCTTTCTTTGAAGGGAGGAGAGAAGTTCTACTTTGCTTATGGCCTTGTCTAAATACTGATGGAGTTTGGGATTTAAAAGGCTTCCATAGCCTAGGCAGCTCATGTCAAGAGCCTTGGGTGGTCACTGATGTCATACATGACAGTGTTAATTCTTAAATTAATAACAAGAGTCACTGTCCGCTAACTTTCCACACAGGACCTCTGTCCTCAATGAGTTGTATTATGAGAGTAAACTCAAACTTGTTCTCACTTTTGTGTGTGTGTATATGTGTGTGTGTGTTCATGCAAATTATTGAAATCTTTACTTAGTATAGAGTTGGTCTTCTGTGTGTAAAGTTAATTGAAAATGAGTATTAATGGAAAATGGGGCTGGGAACAGGAGAGGGAGGAGCAGGGGTGGCAGTTTGGGTGGGAGGGTGGGTATGGTGGTAAGAATCACTATATTCCTTAAGTTGTACTTATGAAATCTGTATTGCTTAAATAAAAGGTTTCATTGGGGGAAAAAAAGAAATGGGCAAAGGACCCGAACAGGCATTTTTCAAGAGAGAAAACTGAAATGGCCAACAGACCTAAGAAAAAATACTTAGGATCACTAGCCATCAGGGAAATGCAAAACAAAAATCACAATGAGGTTTCAAATCACCCTTGTCAGAATGGCTCTCACACAGCAAACAAACAATAAAAGCTGGCAAGGATATGAGGGAAAGGGTACCCTAATACACTTTTAGTTGGAATGTGAACAAGTACAGCCACTGTGGAAGACAGTATGGAGATTCCTCAAAGATCTGAGAACAGGACGCATGGACCCAGCTACCCCACTACTGGGAGTTTACCCAAATGAAATGAAATCAGCTTATTAAAGTTATGTGCACCCCTATGTTCACTGCAGCTCAATTCACAATAGCTAAGACATGGAACCAACCAAAATGTCCATCAACAATGACTAGATATAGAAAATATCAGGCAAGCGCTGTGGCTCACTTGTAGCCATTTGGGGAGTAAACCAACAGAATAAACCCCTTTCTGTGTGTCTGTCTGTCTGTCTCTGTAACTCTACATCTCAAATAAATAAATCTTTAAAAAAAAAAAGACATGTAGCAAGGATGTGGATAGAAAAGGACACTTATATTGTAGGAAGAGTTCTCCCAAGTGGCATCTTAAACACTGCACCCTGATTCCTTCCCCCTGATTCTGTCAAAAATTTATATTTATGACTTACAAAATATTATTTTCTAATATTAGTTGAAGTATGAGTCTTAAATTGTGACCTAAAATAAGGGAGGTACAGACTATGTGATTGGAGGCTTAAAAACAGCATATTAGGGGGGCCGGTGCCATAGCTCACTTGGTTAATCCTCTGCCTGCGGCGCCAGCATCCCATATAGGCGCCGGGTTCTAGTCCCGGTTGCTTCTCTTCCAGTGCAGCTCTCTGCTGTGGCCTGGGAGGGCAGTGGAGGATGGCCCAAGTGCTTGGGCCCCTGCATCCACATGAGACCAGGAAGGAGCACCTGGGTCCTGGCTTTGGATCAGCACAGTGCCAGCTGTGGCGGCCATTTGGGGAGTGAACCAACAGAAGGAAGACCTTTCTCTCTGTCTATAACTCTACCTGTCAAATAAAAATTAAAGGAAAATGTGAGGTATATATACACTATGGAATACTACTCAGATGTACAACAGAATTAAATCCTGTTTTTTGCAACAAAATGGATTAGATAGGAAACCATTATACTTAGTGAAACACGCTAGTCCCAAAAAGACAAATACCATGTTTCCCCTGATCTATAGTAACTGAGTACAAAAAACTGTAATGTATATGAGAGAAATTAACGTTTTGAGATTTGATTATTGTTACTGCCTTTGTCTCTTGCTTTGAGGAACAGTGGTTTTTTTCTTCTACTTGTTGAATTCTTTACTTAGTGGAGGGGCAAGCTTATGATTATAAAATAAACTAAAAGCATATCATTGTAAAAGTTAAAAGATAGGAAAGAGGAGGGAGTGTGGGAACTATCACTATGTTCAAAATTTTGTATTTATGAAATATATGCAATTTGTTCAACTTATATAAATAAAAAAACACTAAAAAATTACTCTTGAGCACACATACAACAAAAAAACAGGTCAAAGAAACATGGTCGGTGTTGCCACTTAATGGATAAAGCCACCACCACTTAATGGCCACCCCAGCATTCCCCGTGTGCAACGGTTCGTGTCCCAGCTGCTCCTCTCCAATCTAGCTCTCTGTTGAAGGCCTGAGAAAAGCAGTGCAATACAGTCCAAGTGCTGGACCCCTGCCACCCATGTGGGAGACCTGGGAAAAGCTTCTAGCTTCCACCTGGCACAGCCCTGGTGACTGCAACCATCTGGGGAGTGAGCCAGCAGCTAGAAGACTGCTTTCTCTGTGTGTCTCTTCCTTTTTAAAATAAATAAATAAATCTTGTTTAAAAACTGAGGGGCTAGTACTATGGCACAGCAGGTTAAGTCAATGACTGCAGTGCAGGCATTCCATGTGGGAGCCAGTTCAAGTCCTGGCTGCTCCACTTCCAATCCAGCTCCCTGCCAATGCATATGAGAAAGCAGTCGAAGATGGTCCAAGTGCTTGGGCCCCTGCATTCATGTGGGAAACCCAGATGAAACTCCTGGCTTCAACCTGGTCCAGCCCTTGCTATTGTAGCCATTTGGGGAGTGAACCAGCAGATGGATGATCTCTCTGTAATTCTGTCTTTCAAATAAGTAAATCTTTAAAAAAAAAAAAAAGAGTATAACAAGTAAAAAAAAAATACATGTTGTATGATTCCATTTATGAGACATGTCCAAAACAGGCACAACTACAGAGTCAGAAAGTAGCTTAGTGATTATCTAGAGTGAGGATAGGGCAATGTGGAATGACTATACCTAAGGTTTCTTTCAGGGGAGATACAAAGTGAAATGCCAGTTGCGCCATTCTGAATATACTAAAAATTGCTTAATTGTACACATGGAATAAATGAATTTTATGATGTAAGAATCTTTAAAAATTTGAAAAGACTTTTTTAAAGTTTCTGAAAAATCTTTTAAAAGAGTGCTTATATAAATGAAAAAGCAGTTTTCTTCCTCCCAAGGAGTCAAAAATGAAGAGAAAGAAAAGAAACGTGTTACTTTCTACAGCCATGACAGCACCTCAAGGAGGTAATTCAAAGGCCTTCAAACTGGGAGCCTATATGGGTACCAATCGTTGTATGCAAAATGAAAAGTAGCACGTCTCATACATGTATAAACTATTTTTTCAAACATAAATTTGTTTTTATTAACAAGATGTAAGTTAATTTAAATGGGAAAAGGTAATGCTGCATATGTTTAAAAACACACCTACCTAAATAACGCCGATTATCAGGAATGGAGGGATGTTCAGGGGCCATGAGCACAATAAATAGGTAAGCTGATGACATCTTAGGCTTGGGTTAATTTGGCATCTTTGATATGTTTACATGTGTACATCCAGCATTTGCATGCCAGGAATCCACCTTGTGGATTTTCTTAAAAGTATCAAACTAACCATAAAGACATTTACTACATAATCATTTATACTAATTTAAAAAAAAAAAAAACTCATGTCTCCAGGGTGGAAAAGCTGCTTGTCAAAGTAACATTACCTGGTCATTAAAAATAAAGGACATCTATATGTTCAGTCCCAGAAAGATTTCCTGCATACAGAAAAAAAAGGGGGGGGGGGAATAGTTTTTCTTTTTGTATGATTCTTTGAAAAACATATACAAGTGTAGTATTAGTTATCTTCGGACAGAAGAATTGGGAGGATACTTGTTTATATAATACATTTTTCTACTACTAATTTTTAGCCAAATAAGATTATCTTTGTAAATAAATATATTTAAAACCCTATTGACTTCATTTGTATATGAAGTTAGGCTCTTGCTTTATAAAGCAACCTAAATCCCTTGTTAGCATGATCTAAAATGAAATCATCATTTTCAAGTAACTTCAATATATATGCCTAAAAGCAAACTCAAAGAGCTCATAAAAGTAGACCTTAAAAGAGGCCTGATTCTGTTTTATGACACATTACTTCATTCCAAATAATTCAGAATAACACTGTAATGCACTAATCAGATTGGATAAAGCAATAATATTTTAAAATATAATTTATCATTTGCCTCTGAAAGACATCTTTGTTTAATAGTTACAAAATTTCAATTACATGGGCCGGTATTATGGCACAGCAGTTTAAGCCACCACCTGGGATGCCGACATCACATAGGAACTCTGGTTGAAGTCCTGGCTGGTCCACTTCCAACCCACTTCCCTGCTATTTCATCTAGGAAAGCAACAAAAAACAGATGCTTTTGGCCACTGCCACCTGCTTGGGAGTCCAGGATGGAGTTACAGGCTCCTGTCTTTGGCCTGGTCAGGACTTGGCTGTTGCAGCCATTTAGGGAGAGAACCAGCAGACAAAAGACTGATAATTCTTTCTCCAATTCTGACTTTCAAATAAAAAAAATTTTTTTTGAACACAAAATTTTGGGGCCAGTGCTGTGGCACAGCGGATAAAGCTGCCGCCTGCAGTGCCAGCATCTCATATGGGTGCCAGTTCGAGTCCCAGGTGCTCTACTTTCAATCCAGCTCTCTGCTATGGCCTAGAAAAGCAGTAGAAGATGGCCCAAATCCTTGGGCCTCTGCACCTGCGTGGGAGACCCGGAAGAAGCTCCTGGCTCCAGACTGGTGTAGCTTCGGCCATTGCAGCCAGTTGGGGAGTGAACAGATGGAAGACCTCTTTCCCTCTCCCTCTGCTTTTTCTCTCTATGTAACTCTGACTTTCAAATTAATAAGCAAATCTTAAAAAAAAAAAAAGTTTGAACTACAAAACTGTGCATTATTTTCAAGAAGTTAGACCTGTATAGAGGAAAAACGCCTTTTCAGCAACCCTGTTCTGAAAACATGCTCTACGGTAATCTCATTTCCACATCCTCCAAAGGGACAAATGGGAAACATCATCATCTTTATTTTACATGTACATGGTGATCAACTACCAAAACACACTGCATATCATTCAGCACAAGAAAAACAGCAACTATAGGTACGAATACCCCTTGGGCCCAAAGTGTTTAGAATCCAGACTTGAGTTTTATGAGGATAATTATACCATTACATAATGCTCTCTCCAGTATGGAAAGGCACACTATCAAACACTTTACTATCTCCGCAAAGAAATGTATGAATATTCACAGCAAATGGGATAAAGACACTTGCTGTACAGGTCAATTTTTGCCTCCAAATGAATTATGAAACACTTTACTGACAACTTATTTTTTAAATGGAGTTCTGGGCCAACACGGGGCAGCTCTGTGTTGGAAAACTATTTTTCACTTCTGGAAGGTATTTTCTCATATGGAAAAATCACTTCAAGCCTGGAAGTTAAATTCTTGCACAAAACAGGTATTTAGAGTAAAATCTGACAAAGATCCACTAGAGGTTCCCTGGAAACCCAAAAGCATCTTGCTTTCATCAGTCCTACATACACAGAATCAGTAAAAGCCAAGTATCCCGAGGAGCCAAAGGAGAGGAAATTGATTTCTACTCAAGTGGCAGTTCGTCCCGAAGCTCTTCCACACCTCACATCTTCACAGTTGTTTCCACTATCATCCCCTGCCCTCAATTTTGTCTTCTCTAAAGAGCAACACCCCCCCACCTCACCCCACCCCCGTAAGCTCCTCTTATCATTCTCTAAATGGTGCTGTCCCCTGTTTGCACCATACTGGTCACTCTCTAACTACGCTAGTCTGTCTGTGACCCTCTAGAAATGTCACACCAAGGACCAAAGGCTGCAGATGATATCTGACCAACACAAAGTCCGGCTGCTTTCCTGGAACTGAACATTATCTTTCCATCTAATAGCTTAACATTATTAAAGCACTAAGCACTCAGTCACACTAATGCAATTGGTTTAAACTCAGAGCAAGAAAATCAATTAACTCACTATTAAATTAAAATATATATACAGTTTGTACCCAATAGGTATATAAAAAGATACTCAGTCTCAGTAGTAAATGAAGACATGTAAATAAAAATGAGATAGCACAAATTACATAATGCTATGTCTGGAATTTGCTTCACAAAATCAAAGGAAGGGAAAACAGGTGGGATGGAGATGACACCAGGTTAGATCTTAGTTGCAATTACTGAAGCTGGGTGGGTGATGGGTACGCCTCTACTGGCACACATGCTTACATTTTCCATAATGCAGTAAAAGCTACAAAAACAAATGAAAGAGCTAAGATGCTCGTGTCCCATATCAGAGTGTCCAGTTTCAATACCTCGCTCCAGCTCCTGACTCCAGTTTCCTGCTAATGCGTGCTCTTGAAGGCCGAAAGTCATGGGCTCAAGCAGCTGTATTCCTGACACATTACGGCAGACCTGGACTGAGTTCTTGGTTCCTGACTTCAGCCCTACCTCAGCCATTCTCCCAGTGGATGCAAGTGCTCAACCACTTTCCCCCCAAACAAAAATCTAAAACTATTCTTTTAAAAACAGGAAATGTAAAGTGAAGAACAAAAAGCTCAGTTTGCATTTTTCTAATTTGTAGTAATAGAAACATTGTTAAAGCATCGCTGTGGAGAAGATGCAGGTATGTGAGGACTTCGTGGAAGTATAAATTAACACTACCTTTCTGACAGGCAGCTTGGTGATACGGAACAACATGGACATACTTATTGTAGTACTGCTGGTCATAGAGTATTTCCTAAGGTGATTTTGAGACAAACAGGATAAGATGTATACCTAAGCTTGTGGATCACATCCTGATTTATAATGGAGAACTAAAACAACTTCAGTTTCTATTTAACAGTAGAGTCAAATAAAAGGTAACTCATAGTAAGAGTATGTAATTCATTGAAAATAGTAGAGCATAACTATTTACAGATTTGAAAATATACTGTTAAGAATACAAAACAGGGCCAGCGCCGCGGCTCACTAGGCTAATCCTCCGCCTTGCGGCGCCGGCACAACACCAGGTTCTAGTCCCGGTCGGGGCGCCGGATTCTGTCCCGGTTGCCCCTCTTCCAGGCCAGCTCTCTGCTGTGGCCCGGGAAGGCAGTGGAGGATGGCCCAAGTGCTTGGGCCCTGCACCCCATGGGAGACCAGGAGAAGCACCTGGCTCCTGCCATCGGATCAGCGCGGTGTGCCGGCCGTGGCGGCCATTGGAGGGTGAACCAACGGCAAAGGAAGACCTTTCTCTCTGTCTGTCTCTCTCTCACTGTCCACTCTGCCTGTCAAAAAATAAAAAAAAAAAAAAAGAACACAAAACAGCATAAAATTTAAACCTACAGATATACATACCTTTACATATGAATTTAAATGAACAGCAATACTAGCAATGTGTTCAAAAACTGTTAAAAGTGGTTATCTAAAAGGATTGCGCTTGACTTGTACTTTCTGTAGTTTCCATACAATTCACAATGAGCAAGTACTGCTTACACAAAAAGCCATAGGAGGCAAAAACTAATCATCTTAAAGTTATTTTTTAAAATACCTTACAGTATCTTTAAAAGATGAATGTCTAATTGTGCTCTTTCATCTGGTTGGCTCTTTTTCCCCAACATGTTATATACTGGTTACAACCAAGTAAGATGGACTTTCCTAGGTCTCTCAAAGAGTCCATTTGATTTGTGCAGCCTACCCGACATCTAAAATTCTGCCAATTCTATTACAACAATAACCTGTGCAGTTTTCCTGCCCATCAAACATGAGATGAACAACGCATCAGGGAAACTCAAAGAGGTCTGTGTCCGTTTTAAACAACTGTTAAGACATTACTTAGCAATTGTTCTGGTACTCTTTTATAGACAAATCTATAAAACTGTATTGCTTAGCAATATCAATAATTCCACCCAAGAAGCTGGTTTATTTTGTTGTTATGCCCTTTAATTTTTTATGACAGATCTACAATGCCAACAGTTACGTTCACACTCTATTGTTTGAATTAAAATCATTTTGGTTCCTGGGACCAGAATTTTTTTTTTATTTTTTGACAGGCAGTGTTAGAGAGAGAGCCAGACAGACAGACAGACAGAAAGAAAGGTCTTCCTTCCGTTGGTTCACCCCCAAATGGCCGCTATGGCCAGCATGCTGCAGCCAGCTCACCGCACTGATCCACAACCAGGAGCCAGGTGCTTCTCCTGGTCTCCCATGCGGGTGCAGGGCCCAAGCACTTGGGCCATCCTCCACTGCCTTCCCGGGCCACAGCAGAGAGCTGGACTGGAAGAGGAGCCACCGGGACAGAATTTGGCGCCCCAACCGGGACTAGAACCTGGGGTGCTGATGCCGCAGGCAGAGGATTAGCCAAGTGAAAGTGAGCTGAGGCACCGGTCATGTGACCAGAATTATTTAAGAACTCTTCAAATGCTTGTTATAATAAAAAGGATTTTAAGTGCAATGCCTAAATTCTCACTTTTAAAAGTATTACATTTTCCTTTTTAAGTTGGCATTCTTTGAAAACTCATGAGAATATATAGTAAGATTTCTTATATCATTTATAATTACAAGCAATAACCTAGGAGATTAAAGAAACAGAGCAGGTTAACATGTTATATATAAAGTCAGAATGTTAGTAGGTTAGAATTGCTATATGAAATTAAGATGGCTGGCGCTGCAGCTCAATAGGCTAATCAGGCGCCGCAGACGCCTGCACACCGGGTTCTAGTCCCGGTCAGGGCACCAGATTCTGTCCCGGTGGCCCCTCTTCCAGGCCAGCTCTCTGCTGTGGCCCAGGAGTGCAGTGGAGGATAGCCCGGGTCCTTGGGCCCTGCACCCCATGGGAGACCAGGAGGAAGCACCTGGCTCCTGGCTTCGGATCAGCGCGGTGCACTGGCTGTGCCGGCCATTGGAGGGTGAACCAACGGCAAAGGAAGACCTTTCTCCCTGTCTCTGACTGTCCACTCTGCCTGTCTAAAAAAAAAAGGAAAAGAAAAAGAAAAAAAATAGCTATTAATGCTGGGATCAGGAGTCCTTCTGTAATTCAATACTTACCATATAGTATTTGTCTATAAATCTACAATGTCTACATTAGAGTGCTACATTATAATCACCTGTCAATCAAAAGCACCACCAAGAACTGTTTGGGTCAGGAACTTTAAGAAACCAACTGACCCAGATGGTGCAGGAATCCTTCAGGGTCAGGGATACGGTTCCAAGGACATCTCACTGGCAGAGTCCACCACTCTACACAGGCTTGAAAAAAATTTTTCCAAAGTTTATTCTCTGAGAAAAAAAAGTTCAGCATGAAGAGCTTAACCCCAATTTAAAGAGAAAAGCCAGAAAGAGAGTCTCTTGCAAATGTTTGGCCATAAGAACCCCAAATACAGGTTCTGTAATCTTGTACATTTTCTGAACTCAAGTTTAATGAAATTATAAGAGAAAAACTAGAAATGTTGGCCATAAAAATATAAAAAGCAACATCCATTTGAAACTGACCCCATTAGGTTGGCTTTCCTGAAGACCAGCTTCTCTGGTTCTATTTTAACAGCAAAAGGAAGAGCCTTCTATTGCTTTGGGTACAAAACCCATTTTTATAATTAACAGTTATTTCCTAGTACTGTGAAGGCATCCGGCTCCACATCATCTTTGATTATTTGTACCGAATCCCATACTTAGCATCCGACAGATTTCTACAAGCTCCCTCCCAACTATACTAATTCCAGGCTCCAAACAGTCTCAAAAGAAAAAAATATAGCAGTAGCAAATAGGCTGAAGGCTCAAATTAATAGCAAAGTGAAACACTGTTTTCCAACGGCCATACAACAGACCAACTTTTAGAGCACTGATAGACACACTATGCTTTGACTTGGGTATTAACTGCATGTATATGTTCCTTTATGAAAATTTGTCAAATGATAAATTTATATTAGTTCTATGTATCTTTCAATAAAAAGTCCACTTTTATTTAAATATCTGTTTACAAACAATCTACAATTATTTTAAATGCTACACTAAAAGTGGATCAGGCAAATGACAAGAAAAACCACCTGAACCTAAAACTGCACTGTTAAAAGGGAAACATGGAAGATGATTCCCTAGAACAATACATAGAAGATTTCGCTTAGGGTCAACAGTCCACTTCCATTCTTCTCTCCCAAGCTTATCTCTACAGTATACGATAAACCGCACAGTTTCATTCTTGTCACATAGAGAAATGAAAGAGCAATGAGTTTAAAGAAATGAAAGCAGGCGATATAAACCCTGCAATCAAAAGGCAGGGAAGAGACACTTTACTGGCAAAGCAAAAACTTTACTTAATCTATTAACACATTACTACACCATGAGCACTGTAGAAGGCAGAAATCAAAAACATCCCACCCCAACTCTGGAACCCATGACTCTGACAACATCTCACTCCCATGTTGTCATGTCCTATGGCACATCTGGCCCAAAGACAGAGAAATTATCTCAGCGGCCCTGAAGCAGGCACACAAGCTCTTTCAAACAAAATTTCTCCAGCCAAAGGCAGAGGACAGGCATACTGAAGTATGAGAAGGAACTGACCTTGCCTTTACTGATCTGAAGATGGAGTGGCCTCTCAAACACAGAGTGACCCCAGCTAACGACCAGCAGGGAAGCAGAGACCTCAGTCTTACAACCACAATGAACTTGAAGTGGACTTCCCCCTAGAATCTGCAGGTATCTCACAACCTACCCCAACACTGGCCAGTGAGTAACCATGTATCATGCCTTCCAGTTCTTCACAGCAAGCTCTGCAAATTCAGGAATCACAGGCAAAAATGGTGACAGAAAAAGGAATCATTCAACGCATTCATTCATTCAGACAGGTACTGGGTTCCGATTATGTATCAGCCATTGTGCCAGGTGCACAGAATGTAACAATGAATAAAATAATCTTGTCTTTTGAATTTCACAAACTGTAAAAATAGACTGGACCTATAATGAGTAAGGCACAGATACACAGAGTACTGTGGAAACCAAGGCAATTCTTGATGTAGAGGACACAAAAAATTTAAAAAGGCTAAAAGGAGGCAGTGATGCCTAAACTGAAACTCAACAAATGAGTTGAAATTTGCCTGACCAAAGGTGAAGTTGCGGAGGGGATGTGGAGTCAGCATTCAACAAAGGCATCTCAGAATCACGGCATAGTAGAGCGGAAGGGAGCCAAACAGTGTAACTGCTATCAATCAGTACCATGAGAGTGTGAAGTGACATCCTGAAGAGACTACACCACAGAAGCGAACTGGCTCAGATCACGAGGAACCTGCAATGCTGCAGGAAGGGCTATTACAAGTCGAGATTTGTGGTGAGATTTACATTTTGGAAGTTATGTGAGTGAACCTGCCCAAGGATCTGAGCAGAAAGCCAACTTGGGATGAGGAGGACAGATGTGAGAACTATTTAAGAGGAGTGAAACCCACAGGATATCAAAGCTAACCAGAGGTGCTGGGTGTGTAGGGGAAGATCAGAAGGAAGCCACAAATACATATTGGGTTTCTAGTATGGATGCTGACAGTGGCAGCACCAAGAGATGAAAAATACTGGCTGAAACTGGGAAAGATTGAGAGAAAAAATGGGAAATGTGTTTAGCAATGTCTACAGACTGGTGGAGAACTTTTAGTGCTAGGTTCAACCCGGTCAACGTTGTAGAATCAAATAAAGTTGCTAGGACTAAAAAGGGAGTCCAAGATATTCTTCAGAAAAATCTGTCATCAAAATAATGCAGACAATAGGTGGGACTACATTCAGGTGGTAGCATCAGAAAACAAGACATGTACAGTCATGAACCACAAACCAACACTGTGGTCAACAACAGACTCCCTAAGTAACAGTGGCCCTTTAAGATTACAATAGAGCTGAACAATTCCCATCACCTTGTAATGCTAAATGTAGTTGCTGGGAGCAGAGCATAAGTCACAGGTGTAGCACCAGGTCCACTACAACTTGAAGTGAACAGGAATCCTTAGATAGAAAATGTAAATAAAGTGCCACAGAAGAAACTAAGAAAGGATTAGTGCAATTAGTGCAATGTACATAAGGGATTCTAGGGGTCAACATTGTAGCATAGAATATTAAGCTTTCACCTGCAATGCCAGTATCCCATATGGGTAGAAGTTCAAGTCCTGGCTGCTCCACATCCAATCCAGGTCCCTGCTAATCCACTTCAAAAAGCAGCAGAGGATAGGCTGCTGCACCCACATGGAAGACCCAGAGAAAGCTCCTGGCTCCTGGCTCTGGCCTGGCTCAGCCCCAACCCCAGCCTTTTGGGGTCATTTGGGGAGTGAACCAGCAGATGGAAGACCTATCTATCTTCCCACCCCTTCTCTTTCAAATATATATGTTTAAATTTATATATGTATGTATGTATATATATGCATGTGTGTGTATATCATATATATATATATATATATGTATATGATTACAGACCAGGGTGACCAGCAGTTCAGGCACAGGTACAGCAAGGATTAACCTGGGCAGACAGCTGAAGAGACAAGGTTTTATACTTTTACAAAGTAATGGGGAGCTGGAGGTTGGAACCCGTGTCTCTTACTGTTCTTTGGGAGTTATCAGGCATCTTGCTGATCCTTCTGTAATAACACTTAAACTCTATGACTAAGAGTGGTGCCAGTGAGACAGGCGGTCAGTGGTCAGCTTCCTTCTGAGAGAGAACAGGACTCACTCAGTCTGGTGTTACTATGATTGCTGTCACACAAATGGTTGAGAAAAAAAATGTTTGAAAACCCAACACCCAAAGGTGTTCATTAATAGAGAGCAGTGTTCGTGGTGTATTTGCTGCTTGCTAGCAAATCTATGATGAAAAAAGGACCCAAGCAAACACCTATGAACTTATGTATGAAAAGGCCAACATCTCAGGAAGAACCTCAAGCAGGTCCTTTGCAGGGGCTGCAGAAGGCAGCATTCCTACCACAGGAGACAACAGCTCCATGTGTTATTGCACCTGAAGACCTTCCCTTCAGTCAAGAAGTGACCCTGTGTTGGTGCAGTCTAGTATATTTGTCTTAACAAAATGTTTACAAATTTTAAAAATTTTAAATGGAAAAAAATCTTATAGAATAAGGATATGAAGAAAGTATTTGTGCATAATGTGTTTTAAGCTAAATGTTATTATGAAAGAGTTTAAAAGTTTTTAAAAGCTTTCAAATTAATTTGTTGGAGAAAAATTTTACTAATGTAGTGCATCCTTAATATACAGTGTTTACGAAGTCTGTGGTAGTTAAATAATCTTAGTTCTTTACTTTCACTTCTCTCTCATACTGAGCAACTTCCAGTCCTACAAGCTCCATTCTTGATAAGTGCCCTATAAAGGTATAGCATTTATCATCTTTTATAATATATTTTACACTTTTTCCCATATTCAGCTGTATAAATATGTACCACTTTGTCACAATTATCTACAGTATGCAGCATAGTAACACACCACACATAGTACCATGTTGTATAGAACTGTAACCTCAGATCAACAGGCTATCCTACACAGCATAGGTGTTTAATATACTATGCCATTTATGTTTGTGTAACTGTACTCTATGATGTATACATGACAATACTTCCTAGTGATACGTCTCAGGCCCTGTACACAACATTACTGTACATGAAACATTCCCATCTAGAAACAAGAATATCCAACAGCTGATCAGATGGGTGGACAAGACAGCATCCGAGTCATTCTACTTATATTTGATCTTAGCCAAAAGGCCAAGAAGTGATTGAGTTAGTCTACGTAAAAAACAAAAACAAAGTCAGGAAAAGGAGTTAGACTTCTTAAGATGTATTCAATCACCCCAGAAACAAATTCCTACCAAAGATCAGATGCAATTCTAGATGGCACAATGGTGACTTCAGCTGAGGATGTATTACATTTGAGTTATAGCGGGTGAATCAGACACAAAGTCCAGATTAGGGGCTAGAATAAGGACATACAGATGAACCTATGTGCTTAGGCTATGAAAGCTGACAAGACTAGATGAGAAAAGAAAGCTAAGACCAAAGATGATACCTAGGGAACATCTAAACTTAGGAGGTAAAAACGAAGAGAAATCAGTATAAAACCCTAAAAAACAATTCACTCCAAAAAGCTCAGCTATAACTGACTAAGCACACAACATACTGAGGCATTAAGAAAGAATCTCTGGCCTCAAAGATCCTTTAGTACAATGGGAGAGTTTCTACATACATAACTTAACACTACACAGCAACTTCTGAGTACATAATGCCAACAAATGCTATGGGACATAGGGAAATGTTCTGGTTTTGAGAGATTTGTGAAGGAGAATATATCTGAGTTGATCCCTCCAAGGGATATTGGGGTGTAAGCAAAGGAGAAGAGAATAGAATCACAGGAAATAACCAAGAACACTATGTGGAGTTTTCCATAATTTTAGCCCGTCTTTGCAATTTCTCTCACTGGATAAAAGAAAATGATCAGATAGTTGAGTGCAGGTAAGAGACTGGCTGTGGCAACAAAGAGGGGCACTTGCTCACTTTGATGCAGATCCTTCTCATTTTCCTATGACCAAAAATCTAAATCCAAAATGAACATTCACTTAAAGGCTTAGATTTCTAGTTGAAGATAAAAGATCCATTTGGAAGTAAAAATTATTTTTGAAGGACCCGTATCTGTTACATGTGGAGCTTCAGACTATGAAATGTAGCAAAGCTTTCCACAGAATGCTCTTCAGGGTAGCCAATGTTCTGACATTATATAGTAATTCTTACCAGAAAAATACAAGGATGATAAAATGTAATGGAAGAGGGGCCCGTGCCGTGGTGTAGTGAGTAAAGCCACCGCCTGCAGTGCCAGCATCCCATATGGGCGTTGTTCGAGTCCCGCTGCTCCACTTCTGATCCAGCTCTCTGCTATGGCCTAGGAAAGCAGCAGAAGACGGCCCAAGTCCTTGGGCCCCTGCACCCACGTGGGAAACCCAGAAGAAGCTCATGGCTCTGGATCGGCACAAGCTACATCCATTGCGGCCATCTGGGGAGTGAACCAGTGGGTAGAAGACCTCTCGTAACTCTGCCTTTCAAATAAATAAATCTTTTAAAAAAATGTAATGGAAGAAGTATAGAATAAAAGTCAGGTAGGAATGAGGTTTTCTTAAGGACACTGTTTAATGGGCTACATACACAGCTTTGCTACAGCAATCCCACATTTAGAAATCTGTAGCACAGATACAGAGCACCAGCTGCTAGAATAGCAAAATACTGGAGATAACCCATGCAACTGGGCTCAATAAACCATGGTATATCCATACAACAGGATATGACTGGGGGGAAGGGAGGCATTCCCTATGTACTAATTGGAGAGATTTCCATACTACATTGTTAAGTCCGGCGGGGGGGGGGGGGGGGGATCAGGTACAGAAAACTTTGTGCTTGAAATGCTACCATTTATATAAGACTAGGGGAAATTAAAATATGTGTATTTACAAAAAGAATACATGAATAAACAAGAAACAGAATGGGAGAAACTATCATGCACCTGATAATGGTTTAGTGCTCAGACTGTATAAAAAACTGCTACAACTCCAGAACAAAGACAATGCAATAAAAATAGGCAAATGACTTGAACAGGCATTTCTTTAAAGATGATATTCAAATGGCCAGCAACCATATGAAAAGATTATCATCACTAAATATTAGAGGGAAAGATGGGGCATACATTTGGAATATCAGTTAAGAAGCCACTCATTATAGCCTCATCCCATATGGGAGTGATGGTTTTTTTGTTTTTTGGTTTTTTTTGTTTGTTTGTTTTTTTGCCAGGCAGAGTTAGACAGTGAGAGAGAGAGAGACAGAGTTATAGACAGTGAGAGAGAGACAGAAAGGTCTTCCTTCCATTGGTTCACTCCCCTAATGGCCGCTATGGCCGGTGCTACGCTGATCTGAAGCCAGGAGCCGGGTACTTCTTCCTGGTCTCCCATGTGGCTGCAGGGATCCAAGCACTTGGGCCATCCTCTGCTGCCCTCCTGGGCCACAGCAGAGAGCTGGACTGGAAGAGGAGCAACCAGGACTAGTACCCGGCACCCCAACCAGGACTAGAACCTGGGGTGCCGGCACCGCAGTCGGAGGGTTAGCCAAGTGAGCCATGGCCCAGCCAGTGATGGGTTTCAGTACCGGCTATGCTACCCCATTTTAGCTTCCTGCTATCGTGCATCCTGGGAGGCAGGAAATGGCTTAAATAGTTGGGTACCTGCCACCCATGTAGGAGACCTGGATTGAGTTCCTAGTTGCCAGGCATTTGGGGAAATGAATTGGCAGATTAGTATCTTTCTCAAATATTTTTTGAATTAGGTAAAAATCAAAACCAGAATGATATTACATTTCACATCTATTAGGTTAACTACAATAAAAGAAGAAAGAACATCAATGTTGCAACAATACAAAGACACTGGAATTCTCACATATTGACAATGGGAATATAAAGTGGTTCGGCCACTCTAGAAAGCAGTTTGGCCATTACTCCAAAATTTAAACTAAAAAGTACTGTAAAACCCAACAATTTTGCTCTTAAGTATTTACCCAAAAGCATTTGAATCAGAAACTCAAATACATTAACATGAACGTTCATGACAGCACTACTCAAAACCACCAAAGGGTGGAAACAACGCAAATGCCCATCAATGTAGGACTCAAGAGATAAACTGTGGCACACTCACCATAATGGAATACTACTCAGCCACAAAAATGAGGAAGTATGACACATGAATCAAGACACCAGGACAAAGAAGCTAGACACCAAAGGTCCTGTATTGTTCCATTTCTGTGCAATCTCAGAAGGCAAAGCTATACAAACACAATGCAGGTTAAGGGTTCTCAAGGACTGAAGGGAGGGGAGAATGAGGAATGACTACTTAATGGGTATGGGGTTTCCTATGGGGGTGATGAGTGTATTCTGGAACTAGACAGAGGTAGTGAGAGCACAACATTGTGACCATATCAAATGTCACTTCATTACTCACCTCAGGACGGGTAATTCTATGCTGTATGAATTGTACCCCAACAAAACAATTCTTAAAAGAAGCAAGCTAATAAAAATAGTAACCTGTGAGGGGAAGAGACAAGTGGGCTGGAGGGGCAAGGATGTATGCAAGACTTCCAAGCACATTTTCCTACACAGTTTAGCCTTTGAGTCCTGCAAATGTGTTTATAAAATACTCAAAGAATTTAAAAAAAAAAAAAAAACTACATTCCCACTAATGAATTTAAAGTAACTGTCCCTTTCTCATATAAAGAATGTTTCTTTGGAAAGTAACCCCAGTTATTGTAAGATCCATACAACATCTTTAACTATTTAGAAAAGAAGCATGGTTTGTCATTCATGTAGCCTGTCAGTCTATCATCACACTGATTCAGCATCAATCAGTTGTGTGCCTTGAGTTACTCTCAGGACGTCAAGACAGGTTCTGATACCTTCTCATGTTCCTCGGCTCGGCCCCCACAGCCAGCGGTAGCAGGACAGGCCAAAGAACACTGCTCAAAGGCTGACCACCCACAACTGTGTCCTTAGTACTGCACTGGAAGAAACGTACATGCTCTGAAGAAATCAGCTCAAATTAAATGACCCAAGAAAATCAAAGATGACTTTCTAATTCCTTTTACTTTGATTTCGAGGCTTCGAAACAATTTGACAAAAAATTCCACAGTACCATCTTGCCTCCAGGTTTTTTAAAGGCTTTGGGGGTTCTAGAAAGATATTTTCTTTCACATACAATTAATACACTTTTTAGTTTTCATTTCAAGAGCCTTCAGTAGATAAGCTCTGAAATATCTTAAAATTTTAGAACTAAGAGATATCATGAAATACTATGGTATATTATGAAGAGTTAAATTTCAGAAAAAAATACACCAACTTCAAGAGCTTTGTGCTTGTCTCTGTCAAAGTCTATGGGCAACATTCAATTTTTATAGAGTACAAAGTTTAAATTAAGACTGCTTGGTCTTCCTTTTTTTTTTTTTTTAAATACACTTTCTCTGACAGTATCAATGTAATAGCTTCTCTAATTCTTAAGCTCCAACAAAAATAACTACCTTCAACTTTTTTGGATAAACAGTATAAGGCCTGCTTGCTTTCTGATCAAAATCCTGGAGCCAGGAGCTTCTTCTGGGTCTCCTACATGGGTGCAGGGGTCCAAGCACTTGGGCCGTCTTCTGCTGCTTTCCCAGGTAGCAGGGAGCTGGATGGGAAGTGGAGCAGCTGGGCCTGGAGCCATAGGTCGTACTTTTTACCTGCTACGCCACAACACTGGCCTCAATTTGCTTTCATTCTAGAAGCAGTGCAAGACAGATGACAGATTTTTTTTTAAAGAAAAATGACAAATCCCATACCTCAAGTGGGACTTTTTCTGGCCATATTTAATATTACTGAAACAGAACAAGAACAACTGCTTAAAATACAGAAGTTCTTTGGCTAAAATCTCAAAGATCATACTTTGATTCAGAAATCTTTACTTATTTGTAAAGAACAAAAATTAGTCTGAATGTTTCATCTATTTTTAGGGATTTTAGCCCTATTTTTAGGGATCTGGAGGGGTTGAAATCAATGTAAAATAAGGCTAATGCTAAACAGCAATTTATAATAACATGAGTTCTTATTCAAAAAGTAAATGCACTCTACTTGCAGCTTTCTCCAGAGTCCAAGGTGTGTATAAAAAGAGAACTTGTAAACAAAGGACAGGAGAAATAGCAAAAAAATCTAACTTCAGAGAAGAGCAAAGATGTCTGGAAACTGGAGTCTCTCATAGACCTAATTACTGGAGTGCCTGTGTTGGGAGGGAGAAGAGTGGCTGTGAACATGAGGCTGGAGTTTCTGAAGCCCATGTGGGCATCTTCCACCACTTCTGGGCAATTCTATTAGGCAAAATCGAACTTGTTCTTTCTCTCTCAGAAAAGCCCTGGTACCAAGACAAGCTGTCATCTCTTTAAATGTTCAAATTTTAAGAAAAGCATATGCAAAAACAAAGGATGAAGAAAGGGCTAAACTTGAACAGAAAAAGAAAACAGATTTTCAATATAAACAAGAAACCAGAACAATCAAATTGAAATCCTCCAACAGGACACTACAAATGTGTTTCAAGCACTACATTTCCTCCACTGACTGCAACTGAATGGCAGAAAGGGCATTAGAATCAGCAGTCAACAGACTAACAGACTAACACTAGATGCCTTTGGGAGTAGGTAACAGACCCTTCTCCATCACTGCAGCAGACAATGACAGAAACTCAAAATGGACAAAAATACTATCAAACACACATAGGTAGGTCATCCAAGTAGTGAAAACCCATCAGGCCAAGACGCCAGAGAACACACTCCACAGGATTCAAAATCACCTCTAAAATCTAAGCCACCAGCTGGTGGGTGTGGATAGATCACACTGATGTCAATCAAATCCAGTCATTCTCACAGGCACTCAGCCACTACAGGGTCCTCCACAAACCATTCTGGGAGCAGCTGTCTCATCTCCTTCAAGCACAACACCTGGCAGACCCCTGTCAAGAAAGACCCATCCCTCCCCTGTGAAGACCCTTCTCTGAAGAAAGGTGGGGGCTGCCCACAGCTAGACTGCTTGCACTATGATTAACAACACTCAAGGCTGGCGCCGCGGCTCACTAGGCTAATCCTCCACCTTGCGGTGCCAGCACACCGGGTTCTAGTCCCGGTCGGGGCGCCGGATTCTGTCCCGGTTGCCCCCCTTCCAGTCCAGCTCTCTGCTGTGGCCAGGGAGTGCAGTGGAGGATGGCCCAAGTGCTTGGGCCCTGCACCCCACGGGAGACCAGGAGAAGCACCTGGCTCCTGCCATCGGATCAGCGCGGTGCGCCGGCCGCAGTGGCCATTGGAGGGTGAACCAACGGCAAAGGAAGACCATTCTCTCTCTCTCTCTCTCTCACTGTCCACTCTGCCTGTCAAAAAAAAAAAAAAAAAAAAAAAAAACAACAACACACTCAAGCAGCTAGGGAGGTAGCTCTTGTGTTTCATACACCACAAATTTCTGTTTTTCACACATACACACACATACTATACTATGCTTACCATTTCCTGGGAGGCCCCAAAGCCTGACTTATCATGCCAATTTGTATTCAACAATGGGCTGCCGATTCTCCACCCCACTTCGTGAGTGGCCCCTGTGGATCTGTCTCAGGGGCCACCCCAGACAGGCCTCCACTGTTGAAGGGCTTCTGTGGCATCTCAGCCCACATTTATTACTTGCTGCCAGATGCCATCTGGTCAAAATCTCTCTTCTATCCCAGCTGAACTCCCAATCACAGGAAGAATCACACTGTCTAGTGACTTGAATAAATTTGATTGCCAATATTAAACTCACTCTAGAGCCTCGTCAACAGAACTATTCCTTCTCTGCTTTGTTTAACTAAACCACCTAATGCAACGGCAGGGCTGAAACAACAGGTCAGTAAAGTCACCAACAAGCCCAAAACACTCCAAAAAGTCAAAGAAATATCCAACATTTGTTGGAGAAAGTGCCAGAAGGCTAGAGGAAGAGACTATCAACAAAAGACTAGAAGAAAAGGACAACCAACACAGTCAAAAGGTCACAAAACAAGTAACAAAGAATGACTCCTGTGTATTCTATTTTAGTTGATGAAGGAGAAATGTATTAGGGGCTCATTTGATCTGATAAATTAATGACTACAATAATGGTTATGATTTATTAAGCAAGACACAGTGCTAAGTGTTCTACATACATTATGTCTTCTAATCCTTAGAAAAACCTTGTGAAAGAGAGTAACTCTGTCTTATAAATGAGCAGCTGAAACACAGATTACATAACTTGCTCAAGGTCACACAGTTCATGAATGGCAGAGTCAGAATCTGAATTCAGCTCTAAGACTCATGACACCACACTACAGTACATGACTTAAAACCTGACTTAAACCACAGTTTCTATGTGCATAGGTTTTTTAAGATTTATTTATTTACTTGAAAGGCAGAGAGAGGCAGAGGCAGAGAGAGAGAGAAAGAGACAAAGTCTTCCATCTGCTCATTCACTCCCCGGTTGGTAGCAACGGCAGAAGCCAGCAGCTTCTTCTGGATCTTGCACGCAGGTGCAGGGACCCAAGCACTGGACCATCTTCTACTGCTTTTCCAGGCCATAGCAGAGAGCTAGATCAGAAGTGGAGCAGTCGGGACTCGAAACGACACCCATATGGGTTGCCGGCACTGTAGACAGCAGCTTTACCCACTATGCTACAGTGCCAGCCCTTGTACATAGGTTAACAAGGTATCAGTGTGGGGAGCAACTCAGACTAGACTAAGTTACTGGAATTAAGACTTATTCTATGCATCTGCTCTCCCACAATATGGCGCTGGGAGAGGAGTAAACAACTTTTACACAGCTGCCTCTCGCCAATTTGATTGACTGAGCTGCAGGAGCTGATCTTGCTCCTAATTGGAGGAGAGCAGCATGCTCGGCGTGTGGGTAGCAGAGTTGGGATTGGTGGAAGAGGACTATAAAGGAGGAGAGAGACAACATGCACCAGGAACATCCAGATAACATCTGAGCAGCCCCCAAGAGAGCCGGCCGGCGGTGTGCCGCTCCCCCGCGGAAGTGGGGAAAGTGGCAGGGGGAGCCGCCCCTCCATGGAGGTGGAAGGATCGGCAGCCAACCCGGGAAGGACCAGCAGCAAACCCGGGGAGGGCTGAGCAGACAAAAGAACAGCGCAGGGTCCTGTGTCGTTCCTCCGCGAAGAGGGGGAGCGACAATCAGTATGTGCTAATATGAAGTAACGTCTAAGATACAGTAAGTCTAAACAGGTAAGTGTGCTCCAGTCACACTCTAGTATACTACCAGGTGTATAAGACAAAGGACTGGAGGGAATACACATAGAATAACCAACATTTCCGAGACTGGAACAGTGGCAGCCTTAAATAAAGGCAACTGTGGGTTTGAGAATCCGCAAAGTACATACTTTTACTACTGCATTTTGCTATGGTAAGAATTTAACCAACTCATGTCATTTTTCATAAATAAATACATAATAAAATAACTGCTAAAACCAAGATCCTGTAATGAAAAGACACTTTGGCAGCCTCTGCTCACAAAATCTGAACAATCTAAAGAACAAAGGAATGCCCATTTTAATCCAGCATCCTTTTTAGATGTCTTCATCATCAACACTGCTCACATCCTAAGTATGGACCAAACCAGCTTCTACCCATGGAAAGGAAAAGGCTGTTCCTATGACCCCAGAGAAGACATTGCAGAAACCTAGACAGAGGCGTGGAAAGAAGAAAGGCCACTCTAACATAGTCAACAAAGCAGAGAGGAATGGGTAGAGGACAGACCCAGGGAAATATGGTCACTGAACAAAGCTAACATTTAGAAATTAATAAGGAAGATGAAGCATGGAACCATCTAAGCAAGGTTAGGACATGGAATTTTCCAGATGCAAACAAAACCCCTAACACTTGAAGACTAATTTCATCTGTTGAAATGAATGATACTCTTGAAGAGGGGTGGGAATTTGGGAGGGAGGGAGGGAGGGTGGAGGGAAGAATCATGTTACTAAATTTGTACTTATGAAATGCATGAAGTTTATATATGTAAAATAAAGAAGTTGCTGTGAAAAAAATCATTTCTCTACTCACCTTTTAGAACTGCTGTAATTTTATGTTCATTCAAAATTGTTGGCAATGCTTATTAGTGCCCTCCCCACCCATTTTTAAAAGGTCTGAATACTATTTGCTTAAAGAGCAGAAACTCTGGACAGTTTAAGCATAAAGAGGGAATTCACTGGAAAACAAACTTCAGTAAAAACCTAACATCCAAACCTCAGTATAGACAAGAACCAGACCAGCTCCAGGCTATAGGGATTTGTAGAGCTCCATAGAAACAAGGCAAGTCATGAAGGGCAGAGATGGCCAGTGGGTCCCCGACATGTGTTAGTGCACTCTCAGAAACTGGTCTATTGTAGTGAGTCAGGTGCCACCCAGTAGTTGCCTACTACACTACAGCATTCACAAAAAAATGCTCTAATTTACATTTGTATATTTAAAAAACTCAAATACTCTACATACTAAATTCATGAACATTTAAATTCAAAAATTTTCACTTACAACTACATGTTTCAAATATTACTGTGCATACCACCATAAAAAAAGTCAATGTACTACATAGATTCCATATCAGAGTTGTTATTGGGAGAATCTGACAGTAGAATCATAAAGATTAAACAGCACTAACCAGAAATCAATGGTACAAATATGTTTATCAATTCATCTTTCAAAGGAATTTTTTGTTCTTACAATGAGCCTGTAACTTAAGAAACGGCATGGCATGCCTTTTTCAAATACATGAACAAAATAAGGCCCCAAACAATAATTTAAGTTCAAACAGAATTTAATTTAAGCTCAAATAGAAAACAAGCACTAAAATCCAATGTCCACTCACATGCTCTCAGGATGAACCAATTAACTCCTTAATTCCCGATTCCTCCTAAAATCCACTAACACCACATTGCATTCAATTTTAATTGCTTTCATAATTTAAAAAGGTTACAAATGTTTACTGTTTGAAACAGACTATTGAAAAAGAAAAGAATATTCCTCCCCCTCTACAACACAGAGATAACTGTGTCAAGCAGGCTGGCCTACTCCTTCAACCATACTCATTACACTATAAAAAAACAAGTAATTTCTTACTTGCTGTTTACCTAATGTTATATCCCCATTACTTTGTTTTTCTGAGATTTTACATCATTCCTTCTTTAAAAAGCAACAGATGCTCATCAAAGAAGATCAGAAAACAGAGACAAATAAAAGGAAAGACCCACAATCCTACTCACCAAGAGGCAACTGCCATCTCAATGTTCTGGCTCCAGATCCTTTTCCACTGTACAGAGGCACTTCAAAAGTTCATGGAAAATCAAATTTAAAAGATGAGCTCTTTGACACAAAGAAAATGAGAAATCCATGCAGTTTTTTCATAGTATACATTTTCCATGAACATCTCCAAGACCTCTCATATATGCTGAACACTTTTCGTGTCAACTGGAGCCACTCTACAGCACCCTTCCTAAAACCTACACAGTACTGTAGTCCTCATACATGCTATATGATCCACTAAAAAAGCAGCCAGAAAGATTCAGATCCTCTTCATTTTGGCCAGGATCACCTGGTGTTGACTGGAACACAAGAGACAGAGGACTCAAGCCAACCCTGCCTATACCATAAAAGCAAAATCACAGAGCAGGTTAGGTCGCCCAATGTGTCCTCACTAACTGATTTGGGATAATTTATTCACATGCCAAATGAGGTTGGCATTGTTTTTTAAAAATCTCTTTTGTTGCCAAGGGTATCTAAAATGAAACTCAGTTTATTCATCCAAGAAACAAAAACTTTGAAGGCCAAGTACTTGGGAATTTTTTTCTAAGTTTTAGTCACAGCTAATAAATGCTAAATTTTTTATGTGCTGTGAAGAATTTATCTACATAGAAGCATACCACACCTTGTTTCATGCTTCTGGTTGCACAGAAAACAGCAGTTAGAAATGTAGACAATTTTTGACGAACTGTAATCCTCCACATTAGACATAAGTAACTTTCAAAGTTAAGGAGTTGTTGGTGAGCAACCATTAGCCAACTAAATATCAAGTGACCTCATCAATGAAAATGACTGCATTCTCAACTGTCCTTAACTCTCAAGCACTAAGGTTATCTTAACCATGTACTTTTCCATGTATATGCTGCTTTGAATTGTTGCTAAAAATACCTTATCCTTTTGGCATTTAAAGTAGCTGAAAGCCAAGAAGACCCAAGTTTTGTCTTCCCCTATCCATGGCAGCAAAACCCCAGTTCAGAATGTAACTTGAAATTCACTGCCTAAACATGGAGGGCTTGATGTTTGGCACCTGTTCAGCAAGAATCCTATTATATAAGCACCAAGTTCAAGTCCTCTGGCTCAGTCTTTCTTCCTCTTTCATCTCTGTTCTCCGAATCGCTGCACCTCAAGCAGGGCCTGCTACTTCTACCCCATTCATGTCCCAAAAGCTGATCTCTCAGACTCTCTGTGGCTTTAAAGCTTCCACCTCACCCCAACCCCTCCACCAGCCAGGGTGAACTGCACTGCAGTATCTAAGTATCAGTGCATCTCTGCCCTAATCAAATGTAAGCCCCATGAAGTAACAAACAATTTTATTTATCATTATGCTTTTACTGCCTTATACACCTTACTTGCTAAAGCAAACTGAATTACCTATGCTCTCCTTAATTGACAAAAACCACACTTATCATGTATACTATGTTGTTTTGAAATAAATATACACTGCAGAATGGCTAAAGTCAATTACAATGCCCAGTAGTTCACAAACTTTTTTGTAGCAGGAACACTTAGAATCCACCATCAGCAAATTACAAGAACAAAATACACTGTCATTTCCTACAGTCACCTGCCGATGCAGACATCCACTGTCCTCAGGTGTTTGTTTCCTAGTGTTGCACCTACGCTGTGTCTAGGCTTGACTTTGTTTCAATCCTGCTTGATGTTCACTACGCTTCTGGACCCTAAGAACTCGGGCCTTGCAATGAATGTGAAAGATTTCTCACCCATTTATCTCTAATAGTTCCTCCCCTACTCCCTACTTCTGGAAATTCACAGAAGGTAATACTGAACCTCTCATTCTAAAGTTCATGAGCTTTAACTTCTCATTTTCCATTCTTTATTCCTCAGTACTGTATTCCAAGCAGTCTGATCCAATCTCCTTTAAAATCAATAGTTTTCTCTTCAATTATATCTACTCAACTATTTAACCTGCCCATTGAGGTTACTTTTTAAAATTTAATGACTATAATTTCCATTTCTAAGAATTCAATTTGGTTCTTTTCCATGTTCTTTTTCTCATCTGCACTCTTTCACTGGGGTCTTCCCTCTTATCTCCAATCATTTTAAATAAATAATCTCTTTCACATGTCCTAGCATCTCTACCTACTGAAGTACTAATTATCCTATTGATACTCTGCTCTCTTTCACAGTAATTCACTTCATTGTGTGGCTGGACAGTTGTGTACTGTGAGCTCAGCTTCGGCATGAGCTGTTTCTTCAGTAGACACAATGACCTGGCTCTGCAGGACAGCATCACAGTTCCTTCTAAGGGCTCTACTAGTGTCCACAGTTGTGGGCTAGGTTCTGTGCTAATTTCTCAGCTTGACGGTTAGATTTTAAGAAACTGTGGATTTGAACTCACTCCCATTGTGAGCTGCAGCTTTGGAATTTAGATGTCTTGTTGGTTTACTGTTTATTATTAATCCCAATTACCACCAGCCCTGAAGGACAAGGTTCTCTGCACTTTCTCAGACTAGCAGTCAAGTTGTTCTCAGCCTTCTCTCACAGATGCAACAGCCCACCATGAGTCTGTGCTGAAGGACCTCCACTCCACCCTCCTACTGTATGCAGGCCTCACACCTCCTCTGCTCCTTCAAGAGACCCTCCAGACCAAGATGTGGCACTTGTACCCTCCCAGCTGTCAGTTTTCACCTCTGGCACAAGTCAAGCTCGCAAATGCTTCGGACTATTGTTGCTATATTTTGTCAGCAATTTCGGTGCTTATAGGAGAGTAAGATGGGCAGTCTCCATATGAGCTGTGTTGGCAATGTCGCTGGAAGCCTCCAGTAGTTAGAACATACGAAGCTGGAACATTAACTTCAGAGAATTGTGATGATTACTTCCATTTTGCCAATGACAATGGCCTACATTTTTTTCAGCCTTGACAACAACTTTCAAATTTGGGGTAAAAAAAAATTCCCAAGACATACTAAAATCATTTTGTCACTATTTCAAATGCCTGTCTACTCATTTAATAATTCTAATTCATCTTATATCTCACTCCTAGAATTTTAGTGAAATCAGAAGACTGGAAAAGATCACCATTTCCCATCTAATCAATGAATCCAATGGTCTTTTTAGTACTCATCTCATTCACCTCTCTGCAGCAATATTTTTTGATCATTCCAGTTTTTCTATTCCAACACTACCTCATTTTTTCTTTACTGTTCAATTTATTTTTTTAAGATTTATTTATTTATTTGAAAGGCAGAGTTGGAGGGAGGGAGGGAGGGAGGGAGAGAGAGAGAGAGGGGTCTTCCATCTGCTTGTTCACTCCCCAGATGGTAGCAACAGCAGAAGCCAGGAGCTTCTGCCAAATCTCCTACGGGGGTGCAGGGGCCCAAGCACTGGGCCATCTTCTACTGATTTCCCAGGACACAGCAGAGAGCTGGATTGGAAGTGGAGCAGCTGGGACTCAACCATCGCCCATGTGGGATACCAGCACTGAAGGCGGTGGCTTAGCCCACTCCACCACAGCACCAGCCCCGGTCATATATTTGTTATCGCTATGTTATCAATCACTTCCTAATATATGCCCTTAACTCTCCCCTCTATAATTCTTCCAGTAAACCATAATCAGATTAATATTCCTATAATCTCTCTCCTTATATGAAGCATTCACATTCTCCATCTCCAATACAGTGACTCATTATTCACTAATACTATGAGAAGACATTTTGTGGATTTCTTGCCACCAACGTGTAAACAGTAACACCACCTCACAAGTACTAACTGCATACTATGTACTTGATAAGGTGCGAAACACCTCACCTGTTATCAGTTGATCCTCACAATACCTGTATGAAGAAGGTTCAACTACTACACAATTCTTCAGGGATGAGGAAAATAAAGCGCGAAGATTAAGTAGCCAACTCAAGAAAACACAGCTAGCAAGAGGCTGAGTCAGTTTTATGTTATACCAAGTCCAGCCTCTTAAACAGTGTATATTATCTCCACAAGCACTTGTACCCAAAGCCCCTACCCTTCCTGTGATTGTAAAAACCATCCATCCAAACAGCCTCTTTTTTTTTTTATTATTTTTATTTTTTAACAGGCAGAGTGGACAGTGAGAGAGAGAGAGAGAGAAAGGTCTTCCTTTGCCGTTGGTTCACCCTCCAATGGCCGCCGCGGCCAGCGCGCTGCAGCCGGCGCACCGTGCTGATCCGAAATCAGGAGCCAGGTACTTCTCCTGGTCTCCCATGGGGTGCAGGGCCCAAGCACTTGGGCCATCCTCCACTGCACTCCCTGGCCACAGCAGAGAGCTGGCCTGGAAGAGGGGCAACCGGGACAGAATCCGGTGCCCCGACCGGGACTAGAACCCGGTGTGCCGGCACCGCAAGGCGGAGGATTAGCCCAGTGAGCCACGGCGCCAGCCCCAAACAGCCTCTTAAAAGCTCTGCCTGGTTTCTTCTACAGGGACCTCACACTAATGCACTCAAAACCAAAATCAGGATCACACTGCCCATGCTGTGGTGGTCCAATCACAGTGAAAAACTTACTAACCAACCAGTCATGCAAGTCAGAAACCAGAAATCACTCTTATTTTCTCACTCACCTACATCTGCAACCTATGACCAAATTCTGACCATCTTCTTCCTCTCTAACCTCTATGGCATCCACCTTCCTCCAGCCCAAGAACCACCCTTGCCCAGCTGCTACAGCCTAACTCATCTGCATTCTCATTTCTTTTTTTTATTTTTATATTAATTTTAATTAATTTTTTAACAGGTTAACATGATTTGTATTTACAGGTCTAAGAACATAATGATATTCCCTTTTTTTTTTAACTTTTATTTAATGAATATAAATTTCCAAAGTACGGCTTATGGATTACAATGGCTTCCCCCCCATAACGTCCCTCCCACCCGCAACCCTCCCCTTTCCCATCCCCTCTCCCCTTCCATTCACATGAGGATTCATTTTCGATTCTCTTTATATACAGAAGATCAGTTTAGTACACATTAAGATTTCAACAGTTTGCTCCCACACAGAAACATAAAGTGAAAAATAATTGATGATTTTTAACCCATTCTCCACTGTGCAAAACAAACCAAAAAAGCACATCCTCCCCAAAAGATGATTTAAAAATACAAATCTTATTTTTTCATCAATTTGAGACTCAAAATCATAGCTTTAAGTCCATCTTTATTCCAGAGTCTGAAACTATAGGAATGCAAGTATTGGTGACATCTGGGTTTCAGTAACAAAGCAATTTGCAGTGAGCCAAAAATGATGCCAGGACAGAAAGAGGAGCAAACTGAGAGATGATGACTAAAAGGACAGCACCTGAGGTTTTCAGCACTTGGCTCCAGTGACTCCTGAAGCAGAGCAGAAACCTAAACCTGCCCACATTTCAAGGTATTTTTCTCATTACACTGTGATACCCCAGGACCCTTCCAGAAAAACCCTTTTTCTCTAAAGTAGTTCAGACTAAGTTTCTAGCTTGCAACCAAGATTCTTTGCTAAGAAAAAGGCTTTGAAAGAACTATGGTAACACACTTATAGTATACCTACAAAGCAAAAACTGAAATTCCACATAAAGTAAAAAATACCTTTGCCTAGCATATATATACATACAGTCTATGTTTGTAAACTCATGCACCTCTTCCATTTAAAGATGTTACATAAAATGCTTTAGGTCAAGCCCATGCTTTCCTTTATGTTCTCCAAACCATCACAGTAAGGGCTGGATGAAATCTGGAAAAAAAAAAAAAAATCAGGGGCAGGCATTTGCCCTTCCAGTTAAGACACCTGTGTCCCTATTAGAGTACTGGGGCTCAATGCTCAGCTCTGGCTCCAGAGCCCAGCTTCTGCTAATCCAAATCCTAGAAGTAGCAATGATGGCTCAAGTAATTGGGTCCCTGCCACTCACACGCGAGACCCAGATCAAGTTCCTGGTGGCCGTAGCTCAGTAGGCTAATTCTCCGCCTTGCGGCGCCGGCACACCGGGTTCTAGTCCCGGTCAGGGTGCCAGATTCTGTCCAGGTTGCCCCTCTTCCAGGCCAGCTCTCTGCTGTGGCCCGGGAGTGCAGTGGAGGATGGCCCAAGTGCTTGGGCCCTGCACCCCATGGGAGACCAGGAGAAGTACCTGGCTCTTGCCTTTGGATAGGCGCGGTGCGCCGGCCGCAGCATGCCGACCGCGGCGGCTATTGGAGGGTGAACCAATGGCAAAGGAAGACCTTTGTCTCTCTCTCACTGTCCACTCTGTCAAAAAAAAAAAAAAAAAAAAAAAAGTTCCTGGTGGCTGGTTTCAGTCTTGGTCCAAACACAGCAGGTATCTGAAGACTGAACAGTAGATTGGAGCACAAGCTGTCTCTCCCTGCCTCTCAAATTTAAAGTACTAACAATTTACATCAGAAGTAAAAGCATAACTATACAATACAAATCAGGGCCCGCATTGTGGCAAAGCGGTAATGCCACTGCCTGCAGTGCTGGCATCCCATATGGGTGCTAGTTCAAGTCAAAGCTGTTCCACTTCTGATCCAGTTCTCTGCTGTGGAGGATGGCAGACCTGAGAAGGCAGTAGAGGATGGCCCAAGTCCTTGGGCCCCTGTACCCACGTGAGAGACCCGGACAAAGATCCTGGCTCCGGGCTTCAGATCAGCACAGCTCCATCTGTTGCAGCCGGTAGGGGAGTGAACCAGCAGCGAATGGCAGGTAGGTATCTCTCTCTCTCTCTCTCTCTGCCCCTCTCTGTTCAACTGACTTTCAAATAAATAATCATTTAAACAAATACACATCATGTTATGTCCCTGTTTCTTTGGGTACAGCCCACACAACACAGCATAAATGCCAACTCTATCTAGGTGACTGATCCTTCCCCACCATCCTCTTTCCTAGTTGTGATATTGCATCATCAAGTATTATAAACTCATCTTGTTCTTAACCAAAAATTTTACCTATTGCATAAATATGTTGTAAAGTAGTGTGCCACAGAAGAAACAATGGAGTTGTGGAAACCACAGATTATATTCTATGCGAAGACTTTTTCTGTTGCCATCTGGTGGTTTGTATATAAAATCAACACTGACTTCCATCGTACAGAGGGGCTTGGTCACACACTATCTTGTTCTTTCTGCATCATCTCCAACATCTAGGGAGAAGTCAAGGCAGAACTGAACCTCACTCTGAAAAAAAACCCTGACAATCAGAAACATACCACAAATAAATTTATGACTACATTGAAAAAAAAAAAAAACAAACCCACAGACACTACCACCCCTGGAAGTGACCACCTTGTGTAAATGTGACTAGGTTACAACAATGACATAAAAAAAAATTCCTTATTTCATGTCTGAAATACTCAGATTTCTTGGGGTACTCAAGTTCCCATCCCCAATTATTATCAATAGTCACAGAGACAATAGTAGGATTCATATTCCTCCCCTAGGCCACCACAGTCACTCTTTGGTTACTTCCCCATATTCTTTTCTTGAAAACATCACCTGTGTTAAATCAAACTTACAGAGCACTGCAAATCTCACATGCTAAAGAATCAAATCCAGAATACAGAGTTCAGAAAAAGCAGCACACCACTGCACCAAAACCTGATTTTTTTTCTGCATCATAATATGAGTTCCAGGGTCTAGCCCATTTTCTAAAGCTCACATCTGCAAAGACTACTCGATTAAAAATCATAATATTTTTTAAAATATAACAAAGCCAAAAACATCAAGAAGTACCTTCTTAGCCCCATTCAACAAGCTAATCTCCAAAGATCAGTAAATAAATAAATCATATCAGTTGTCAAGAAACTGGATTGATAGCTGTATCTTCACTAGATATTGCCTGAGCATTAGTGTCAACTAAGCCTATTAAAGTGAAAAATAATTCTTGTGTTAATTTTAAGGACTCTCTGCTTTACTAAAAGTCCATAATGAAGACAATTAAGCCAAAACAACATGAGGTTGAGCACAGAAAACTCAAACACCAACTACTAATCTCTTTCATTACTTATGGTCACTGTCCAGTAAACAGCAACACTTACAACCAATTCCTATCCCATATCTTGTTATATCTCTCAGAGCATCAATTACCTTTGGTAGGTTTCTATTAATCTCATTACTCTTTCTTCTTCTGACCACTTAGATAAATTTTCTTAAAATAAGATGCTTATTTAATTCTCCAAATTTACAGCTTACATTGATAAATTATGCCACTACTTTGCTTTAGAGAACCTAAAATTTTGAGCATGAACCATTGTAAGGCTAGAGTAAGTGCATCATGTGTTAGCAGCATCTCAGGAGAAATGCTGTCTTCAACACTGAACATACCTGGCAAACTAAAATGAAGAGAGTTAAATTCCAGGGACTAAGACATATGGAATTACAGAATCCCCAAAGAGGAGACACACTTAGAGAGTCTGGTGAGGGCAGAAAGGATGTGACAACATACAGAAGATCAGAGAATCAGAGCAGAACAGATTTGAACAGTGAGTCTAACCGCCTCCCTCTTTATAGACGAGCAAACAGAGCGAGAGAGGCTACCCGACTTGCTCACACTGCAAGGCAGTCACAGACGAAATAAAACCAGAGCTACCGGCGCTTAGCCCAATGCCTTCTCCATTCACTACATCGTGTTTCTAGGAAAGCTTTATTAAAAATATTCTCATTCCCACAATAACCACAGGGGAATGGGGCCAGCCTAATGCAATGAGTCTCTGGCTTTAGAACTGTCAGGAAGCCAGATCACCTAAATACCAACACAGCAAATGCATAAACAGATTCCTGAAGCAATGATCCCAAATATTTGTGGGTGTGTATGTTTGGATACAGTAAAACTAGTGTTAATATAATGAAGTTCCAAGATTAATTGCAATAAACTTCTTCACAACAGGTCTCAGGTATGGTCAAACTATGATGGATTTGCATTTCAGGAATTCACTAAAAATTTTAACTGTAATTTCTATGTGCCACCAGAGGATGGCAGAAGGTGCCACTTGCAGGCTCAACTAACCGTATATTCTCCCTCAGGATTATGGGTACAGTTGTTCATGACTTTTTAATTGGGAAGTGTACAAATTCAGGGGAAACTAAGAAAATGTGTTACAGAACCACTGAAGTCAAATCAGAATAAAAGGACTACATGAACTAAGATACTCACCTACATTACACACAATGTATCATTGTATACCAAGAGTATTTAAACAATAAAACTGAAATCAACAGTATTGCATTTTCTAACCTAAGTGTTCCTCTTCTTCATACTATCCCTTTCACCCAGATTTTCATTCCCACCCTCTGCTTTCATGAATTGGACTTCAAGGGCCTACTTTCAGAATTCCTATTTTCTAAGTTGCTTAGAGAAACTGAAGCCATGAGCCATCACAATCCAGCTTGTTTCCTCCTGCTGCTATGTGCATTCCCTTCTCTATGTGTAGTCAGGCAATATCCCTAGTCTCCCGGCTCCTGGACACCTTGAGGAAGGACAGAGAGCAAGCAGAATGACACTGCCTGCCACAGACCAACGCCATCTCACACACCCCATCCTAGGCAGCAAAAACCACCCAAGGGCTCCTCAAAAAGCCCATGGCTATGGGTATGGTGAAAAAAAATGCATGAATTTCACAACTTTTCTGGCCAACATACTTCCATTTTTTCCAGGAATTTTTTGAAGTGCCCTTGTACAAGGCAGTTGGTACATTTAACTAGAAAGACTTATCATTCATCACTTAATTACCCATTTAACTTGCAGTCTTTCCACTTTGTTTCACCTAAATATTTGAGAGCACAGGAAGCTTCCTGGATGTACAGGGTGATAATGGCTATTACTGGATTTGCAAGGCCAACAAGGTAGCCAACAACCACCTGTTAAATATGCAACAGCCCAAGCAAGGTAGCCTGGGACTCCTAGAAACTCAAGTTAAAGTTGTGAGGGGAAGGGGCCAGGGATAAGAGGAAGAGGGGCAACGAATCACTTGTCGATTCACAGAAGGCAGTGCGGGCTCAAAGGAAACCAGACTTGCAGTGACCTCGATTAACACTGTGCTGTAATTTCCCCAGCAAACAACTGACAGAAAAGCCTAATTAGGAGACCACCCAGGGCTGGGAACTGACTTAACACAGTGATCCTGGCCACAGGAAAGCATGCTAGGGTGGCAGAGAACCCAGAGATTATGAGATCAACCATCACAAGAATAAAAATGTAACAAGAGAGACAAGAATCACTTGTCAAACTTCTAAAAAATGCCCAATTCTGAGAGTCAACAGACCTCAAGTGGAGCTCAAATTTTCAATTATTTTTAGGATTTCACCGGTGACTATGATGCATGCTCCAGATGAGCACCCAAGTAGGAGCTCAGCAGTCTGCACAGGAATAAACAGAACTCGCAGCTTAAAAGCAAGTAGCTCAGAGAGATCATGAACCTGGGACAGGTGTTAGTAAAGACAGGTTTAAGGTCCATAAGCTGCTGGAATGACTTGGGGGATGACTGGACGCCCAGGACAATGTCTGAAGGAAAACTGAATCCTGTGATCTCACTTAAAGGCTAAGCGCTGCGGTTCTTAGACTTGGCTACACATTCTAATCAGCTGGAGAGCCTGGCTCTCTCGACACCCAGGTCAAACCTCAAATCCATTCAACAAAGTCTGGAAGAGAGATGGAGGCGCAACACTGAAAGCTCCCAAGTGCTTCCAATGTGCACCCACGCTTGAGAAACACCAGCTTAGAGAGTTCTGGGGAAATCAGCAGACTGGAGTGAGGAG
>NW_027208242.1:0-1000 GCF_964237555.1 Oryctolagus cuniculus | reverse complement strand
TATCTTCTTAATACCCCTAATCTTCACTCTACAGGCATGAGAATCTAAATTCACATGAATTAACTTCTCCACTGAAAGAGGCAGCAGGGTATAGGAAAGCCTGACCCAGCGAAGACTCCAGTGAATGAGGAGAGCGCTTTGGAAGTGGGCAGTTGTTTGGAATAAGCATAACACAAAATAAGATCAGTTTTGGCTGAGCCTCCAAAGCTGAGAATAAAGTGGGGACTGCGCAGTCACTGCCACATACTAAAGGAGATACTGAGTTTCCCGTCCAGGACATGCTACATGGAGGTCAGGGAAGCTAGGAGTGAAGATTGCTTTGGGGTAATTGTGAGGTGAGTAACCAGTCTTTCCACAAGAGAAAGGTTGTACAGTTCACATTGTGGTCTAGGTGAGAGAGGTTTTAACAAGCCCACCTGGGTCATATGTCCCCTGGGGATTCATGCATAATGATACTAACCCACAACTGACAAAGGCTAAAATAAAGAGCCATGTACTTACAATCACTTTAAGGCAAAGATGCATGAGTTTTCCTGTGAAGCAAATGAAACCACTGGAGCTTAGTACAGGAGGGTAGACTCAGTGTGCAGTGAACTTAGAAGTCTTTCTGCCAATAGGGCTGGATGGTGATGGAACCCCTACAGAGTCTGAGATGAATTGCCAAGTGCCCAGGGGGGTAGAGTTGTGGTTATTAGTGACTAGCCATAGCAAAAGGCTCCTTCATGTAAAAACTGTAAACTCCTGAGAAAACTCCAAGACCACTCTGCTAGAGAAAGTGCCAGTTCTAGCTAACTGCCAAGCCCAGAGCACTCCAATGCCAGAGCACAACTATATGAGCCAGGAAGATCATTATTGGATACTCATCTCTAGTGCAGGTTTTGGAAGGGCCAGGGCTGCTGACACACAGGCTGGGACAGAAGGAGATGAAAGTTAGGAGGGGGGTAGGATAAAGGCTGATCATTCAGTCCCCTCCTGCCCTGTCCACCACACAAAGCCTTCT
>NW_027208241.1:0-85003 GCF_964237555.1 Oryctolagus cuniculus | reverse complement strand
GGCAAATAAACAAAAAATTACAAACTGCTGCCAATACCAAGAAGAGATTATTGAGAGTAAAAGGTCACCTGTTGGAGCCAGCACTGTGGCACATCAGGTTAAAGCCCTGGCCTGAAATACAGGCATCCCATATGAGTGCTGGTAGAGTTCCGGCTGCTCCACTTCCAGTCCAGCCTCCTGCTAATGCACCTGGGAAAGCAGTAGAGGATGGCCCAAGTCCTTCGGCCCTTTTGCTCATGTGGGAGACCCAGAAGAAGCTCCTGGCTCCTGGCTTCAGATCAGCTCAGCTCTGTCCATTGTAGCCATTTGGGCAGTGAACCAGCAGACAGAAGATTCTCTCTCTCTTTCTCTCTCTCTCTCTCTACATCTCTATATAACATTTTCAAATAAATAAAATATTTTTTCTAATAAAAAGGTATCCTGCCATACTTCTTTCATCCCTGTGAATTCCTAGGAATTAAAAATTGTCGGGGCCAGCACTGTGGCAAAAATGGGTTATACCAACAGCTGCAGCACTAGCATCCTCTATGGGCACCAATTGCATGTTCTACTTCTGATCCAGCTCCCTGCTAACATACCTGGGAAAGCAGCAGAATATGGTACAAATCCTTGGGTCCTGCACCCAAGTGAGGGACCTGGATGAAATTTCCCTGACTCCTGGCTTTTTTTTTTAAAGATTTGTTTATTTATTTGAAAGAGTTACAGACACACACACACACAGAGAGAGAGAGAGAGAGAGAGAGAGAGAGAGGTCTTCCATCTGATGGTTTACCCCCAACTGGTTGCAATGGCTGGAGCTGTGCTGATCTGAAGCCAGGAACCAGGAGCTTCTTCCAGGTCTCCCACTTAGGTGCAGGGGCCCAAGGACTTGGACCATCTCCTACTGCTTTCCCAGACCATAAGCTGTAAACTTGATCAGAAGTGGAGCAGCCCCGTCTTTCACCAGCACCCTTATGGGAGCCAGTGCTTCAAGCTAAGGTTGTAAATCTGCTGTGTCATAGCATTGGCCCCTACTCCTGGCTTTGCCCTGGCCCAGCCCCAGGTTTTCAGTAAGTTGGGGAGTGAAGCCACAGATGGAAGACCTTTCTCAAGTAAATAAAACAATTCTTAAAAATATATAAATATATTTATGTAATAATCATGTTCATGGTTTAGAAATTTAGGGATCAAAATATATGCTTTTGAAAACCCACTCAGTATCATTCTGTATATTGCTCTTTGCTTTGCTTTTTTCACTCATGAAGATGGTTTAGGTCCTGAATTTATCAGTGCTGTATACTTCTTTCTTGTATACCTTTGAAAGCTTAAATGGTTTTCGTTTTTATTTTTTAAAGGAAGATTGATGCATATATTTGAAAATGTAGCAGAGTGGAAGAGACAGATTATCTATCTGCTGGTGTACTCCTCAGGTGGCTGCAGTGGCCTGGGCTGGGCCAGACTGAAGACAGGAACTTCATCTGGGTGTCCCATTGGGTGGCAGGGCCCCAGTTATCTTCTGTTGCTTTTCTGGGACCATTAGCAGGAAGCCGGATTGGAAGGGGAGCTGCTGGGACTCAGATAGCACCCATATGGGTTACCGGCATGGAGGCAGTGTCTTACCTCATGCTACAGCACTGGCACCAAGTGGTCACATTTTACCTAGGGAAAAGAAAAATTAAAACCTAGGAAATTAAATGCCATGGGCAAAGGATGTGGTGAGTGGAAAAACTGAAAACTTTTAGTACCTAGTTGTTGGTCATATGAAAGAAGTGGGACACTTACCTATATTATTTCCTTTAGTCCAGTTTGAGTGTCTTTAATTTTTTTTTTACTTAATTAGGAGGCAGAGGGAGAGAGAATGAAAATGCACTCTGATTCTCTGCTTTACTCCCCAAAATGCCTGCAACAGCCAGAACCGGGTCAGGCTGAAGCCAGGAGTGTGAACTCAATTTTTTTGATTATTTGACAGGTAGAGATAAAGACAGTGAGAGAAACAGAAAGAAAGGCCTTCCATCTGCTGGTTCATTCCCCAAATGGCCACTACAGCTGGCATTATGCCAATTCAAAGCCCGGAGCCAGGTGCTTCTTCCTGGTTTTCCATGAAGGTGCAGGAGCCCAAGCACTTGGGCCATCCTCCACTGCCCTCCCATGCCACAGCAGAGAGCTGGACTGGAAGAAGAATAACCAGGACTAGAACACGGCACACAAATGGAATGCTGGTGCTGCAGGCAGAGGATTTACCAAGTGAGCCATTGTGCCAGCCCATGAACTCATTCTTAATCTCCCATGTGTGGGCAGAAACCTGAATACTTGAGCCATCAGTGCTGCCTTATAGGATCAGTATTTGCATGAAGCTGGAGTTAGGAACCAGAGCTAGGCACTGAAGCCCAGTACTCTGATGTAAGACTTGGACATCTTTTTTTTCCCAAAGATTGATTTATTTATTTGAAAGGCAGAGTTGCATAGAGAGAGAGAAGTCTTCCATCTGCTAGTTCACTTTCCAGTTGGCTGCAACAGCTGGAACTGGGCTCATCCGAAGCCAAGAGCCAGGAGCTTCAAGGTCTCCCATGCATGTGCATGGGCCCAAGCACTTGGGCCATTTTCTACTGCTTTCCCAGGCCATAGCAAGGAGCTGCATTAGAAGTGGAGCAGCAAGGACTCCAACCAGTGCCCATATGGGATGCCCATAATGTTTTCTTTAATTGGAGAAATGTTCCTTTGATAGAATGAGCGTATGACCCCACAATATTCTCTACTTACTCATAATAGGGTCTGAGATGTAAAAGTCATGATTAATTTCTTAGAAGAAAATTTACATACCCAGAAGCAAAGAGTGAAAATTAACCTTTTGTTTTTCTCATGAATGAATCAGAGTTTCAAAACTAATACTTAACTTGTATTTTAGAGGAGTTAATGACTTAACCAACTCTTCTATTAGAAATACTACATTGTGGCCAGTGCTGTGGCACAGTGGGTTAAAGCACTGTCCTGAAGTGTCAGCATCCCATATGGGCTCCGGCTCTAGTCCCAGCTTCTCCTCTTCTGATCCAGCTCTCTGCTATGGCCTGGGAAAGCAGTGGAAGATGGCCCAAGTCTTTGGGCTGTTCTCAGGCTCTTAGCATAGTGAAGATATTTTAGATTCTCATTAGTGAAATCTTTAGAAATTTCATAAAGCATCAACTTTCTTTAATGATCTGAAACAGAGATGAGATCCATAAGGGCAGAACTGCTCAGCAGCCACACTGCAGGAATATGTATCTTTCTGATGATATCTTCATCTGCTTCTTGCAGTTGCAGCCAATCTGTGAGCTTTGGTCAGTTTTCTGCCCTTGGGAGGGCCTAGGGTGCTCTATATTGTCTGTAAGGATTCAAAATTTGTTGTATATTAGTGTGTAATCATAAAATTCCCAAAGTGACAAGCTGGATATAATAAACTATGCCAGACTGCCAAAAAAAAAAATACAAACATGGTGTACTGTCTATAAAGTACAGCGGTAAATCTCTATTATAGAGATACACATCTCTACACTATTCTCTCTTTCTTTCAATTTGAAAGTCTACATTCAGCTCTCGATGTTATGATTACTTAGGAAGAGATTTCTTATACTTACTTTCATAATCAGTGAACTCCGAAATATTAGTGTAGTATTGAGGATTGTACTGACTAAAACACTATGTTTATTCCATGTTAAATAACATCATCGTATATTTGGATTCCATTTGTTCTGCTACTGATGTATTCACAGGAGAGGGGAGGTGGGAGGAAAACCCAAGATCCATCGGGGTGGAGGAGGAATGTCAGAGGCTGTGGTTCTATTGTACTGCAGCTTGGGTTCTGGAAGAACACATTAATGGACCCAGATGGTTTGAAGCTAACTGAGGGCCTATGTTCTGTACTCTTGTCTGTGGTACTGCATTTTCATTTATGTAAAATTTATTTTCTTCAAGCAATATATTAATTTGGATGAAAATGAAGATGTTAAGGAATTTTCAGAATGGGTCTGTTTAACCCTCATTGGCTTTGTTTTTAGGCACTTAACTCAGAAAAGAAAAGATAGAAAAATACATTTTGGGTTCTCTTCATCTGTACCACGGAACTCTTTGGTTAAGATTTGTCATTTTCTCATATTTGATTCTCTAGACTCCCTGAAAAATCCCCTACTTCATTAGATGGAGTCCGTGTCTCACCATGGCAGTGAAAAGTTTAAAATGTTCCAGCTGTGCATTTAGCTAGGCCATGGACACCTGCCGTGGCACTTGCCAGCCAATTGTGTCAGGGGCATCATCTGAATCAGAATTACTTGCATGAAAACAAGGAGTTGCAGATTCTTGCAGTGAAAGTGGAGAGGAGCAGGAGCTGCAGAACATTGCCAGGGGTGAGTGTGCCATGGGATGCCATGTGGTGGCTGGTGTCTGGGGTGCTGGTTCTGCAGAAGATAGGGCTTATGGGGGCTGGTGCTGTGGTGTAGCAGGTAAGGCTGCCTCCTGCAGTGCCAGCATCCCATATGGTCACTGGTTCAAGTCCCAGCTGCTCCTCTTATGATCCAGCTGTGCTATGGCCTGAGAAAGCAATATAAGATGACCCACGTCTTTGCACCCCTGAACCCACATGGGAGACCTGGAAGAAACTCCTAGCTCCTGGCTTTGGATCAGCTCAGCTCTGGCCATTGCATCCAATTGGGGAGTAAACCAGCAGATGGAAGATTCTCTCTCTCTCTCTCTCTCTCTCTCTCTCTCTCTCTGCCTCTCCTCTCTCTGTGTAACTCTGACTTTCAAATAAATAAATCTTTTTTTAAAGAGCTTATGCTGATGGGTAGTGGTCATGGAAAATGTATGGGACATTTTTCAGCAAGATTTTGGATGAATTTTCCAACCCCTGAACCTCCTAGAGATTAGAATAGACTTCTAATGCATAACTTCCTCTTATGCTTAATTAGGTTTTTGTTTTGAATTGTTTTTGATGAAACAGCAAGGAATTCTGAGTTATAGACTTCCTATTTCAGAGACAGGAGAACACTGATGCCTGCATTTTAATTAAATAATGCCTATCACCCTTTCTTAAGCAACAAATGATCACAGATTCCCTCTTTCCTGCTAAGTAATGAGCATGGTGATTCTTCCCTCCGTAACCACCTCCCCACCTACACTCCCTCCCCTCTTCCTCCTTCCTCTCCTATTGACATGGAGTGCCATACATAGCTAGGGTGAACATTTATCCCGCTTGGCCCTAGGTGTTCATACACTTCAACTGTGTGTAATTATTCATATTCCCTTTTTATGACCAAGCTTATGTCAGAACGACAAATTATATATTCACCTAATACTGAGAATCATCAAATTGATTTCTATTTTCTTCTCTCTTAGGCAGTTCTTGAGGGGCAGAAATATTTATTTTGTGTATCATGCATTTATTCAACTAAAAGACTGACTGTCAAGATGCTGAGTTTTAGTGTCAAAGCAAATAAGTTTCTAGACCCCATGAAGTTTACAGTCTGACAAGAAAGAGCCATCTACCCCAAGAATATTGTTTAACATAGTAAATGCTGGTGTGAAGTCAGTGGATAAAGATTGAAGCATTCTTAATCTAGCACCACCTCTAATCCCATGATCTCTAATTGAGAGAAGTAATCAGAAACACAGAACTCCATGTTACCCAGTTATCTCTTTGAATTTCTGCTTAAAAATAAAACATATCAAACAACACACAAATACCTAGGAGTGCATAATATTTATATACTATCTTGATATTAAAAATAAGAAAAAATAACCATGAAATAATAGCAACTTTGAATCTCCTTTGTTTTCTAGACAAGTTATAATCCTATATGGTTCTTTACAGCAAATTATTACAGTAAATTACAGTACATCATTACAGTAAATAATTACAGTAAATAATTACAGTAAATTATTTTTGTCGGTATACTTCATCTCTCTCACATTTTTTCCCTTTGAGAAATCAGATTTTAAAAACTGAGACCCAAGACAAAAGAAAGATTTTTATGCTAGTGTTATATGTTGATTGGCTCTCTAAAAAAGATTTATTTATTTATTTGAAAGTCAGAGTTACACAGAGTAGAAAGGGAGAGAGAGAGAGAGAGAGACATCTTCCATCTTTTGGTTCACCCACCAATTGGTTACAATGGCTGGAGCTGTACAGCTCCAATGCCAGCAGCCAGGAGCTTCTTCTGGGTCTCTCACACAGGTGCAGCTGCCCAAGGACTTGGGCCATCTTCCACTGCTTTCCCTGGCCATAGCAGAGAGTTGGATTGAAAGCAGAGTAGCCGGGCTCAACCTCCACCCATATGGAATGTCCATGCTGGCGGTAGCTTTACCTGCTATTTCACAGTGCTGGCCCCTTGATTGGCCTTTTTAATGATATTAAAAAACACCGTATTTTTCTAAGCTCTTTCCATTCAGTTTCTACTTTGTAAACTCCAGATAATACTGTCCCCAGAATTAATCTAAGGTATAAATGATATGATATGAGGCATTTAACCCCTTAACCTGTCTCCTTGAATACTCAGCTATGTTAGCTCTGTGTCCATTCTTCTGTCTCTGTACTAGATGAATAAAAAGACAGTGTAAAATGATTTGAAAAGAACTATAAGGGGTCGGTGCTGTGGTGCTGCTGCCAATTGGGGAGTGAACCAGCAGATGGAAAACACCTCTCTCTCTCTCTCTCTCTCTGTCTCTCCTTCTCTGTTACTCTGACTTCCAAATAAATCAATAAATCTTAAAAGAACTATAAACATCAATAAAATACAAATGAAAATTGTATTCTCAAAACTGGATATTAAACCATGCCTTCCACACCTCTGTTAAAAGTTACATTCTATCATAGTCATTTATGATTTCTAGGGCCAAAGTAGTAAATAAGATTTTTCTGGAAGAGACAGAGGTTATGAGGGAGCCAGGATTTGGGGTCAGTTAGCAGCAGTGAGTGTCACTCTTTCAGATTTGATTCAGGAAAGGAAGAATAGCAACTGATCCCTGAGATTTTGGGTTGGGAAGGAAAGGAAGGAGGGACTTAACAAAAGCAAAGGCCCTCTGGTTGTGGGCACCCACCCCCGACTGCAGCCTTTGGGGAGGGCCAGCTGGTGTCTCTATGAATGCTGCAGCCTGGACTCCATTTCCCAGAGTTCCCAGGAGCTCCAACCTATTCTGCCTTCCAAATGCCTGTGCCCATGTGCCTGCTAACAGCCAGTCCCTGGGGGTCTGAGTTGGACCAGAGGGAGTTCATTCCCTGATCAGGGTCAGCCCTAGGGGCTGTGCTGCTCCTTCTCTGGCATTTACTGCAACTCCTGCTCTGCACGTGCAATCCCAGGCAGTTTCCAAGTGTTCACCCAAGCCTGCCTCCTGCTGCTTCTTCCCTCTTCATCTTCTGCCTGTGGGTCCCATGTACCAGGGACTCTCTTCCCCACACTGCCCGCTTCGCTCCCCATGTTTCTGGAAGAAAGCGTACCTGCTCCAGGGACTTTCTGCTGCAGATTTGACATGCAGTAAGGGGTGGGGACATGTGTGGGAGAAGGGTGGGTGCCAGGGCACCAGTGATCCTGGCAATTTCCCCTGAGGTCAGGGCTGGGACCTGGGCTGTTCTGTCTCCCACCTCTGCTTCTCAGGCTCCCAGTGCCTGGACTCTCTCCTGCAGAACCTCATCCAAACTGTCCCTAATGTGCTTTATTTAGTGGTTACAGGAGAGAGGGGGCAGCGTTCTGGGAACCTGCATATGCAGGGAAGAAAGGCAGAAAGACTCCCACTCTCTACAGTTAAATAAGCTGGGTTCCCACTGCGGGTGTTTTCAGAATGCAGTCTGGCCTGGTCTCTTGATGTTTCCTGGGCTGGTTCCTGCAGGGTGGGGCTGGATGGTCTTCAGCAGGGAGCCTGGGGCAGCAGAGGGGTGGGAAGGAGGATCTGACAAGGATCTGCCCCACTGCTCTCATCCTGCACCTCATCTTCCTGGTGGGGAGCAGTGTGAAGCGTGAATAGCTGCTTTGTGCATTGATCCCTCTCAAGTATTAATTATCAGATTTTTCCAATGTGGAATTTGAAGCTGTTCCAGAAACCTGGGGTGGGAAAACTCCCTTCTTTCAAACAGGCACAGAGACAGTGGAGGATCCAAGGAGTTTCTATTAATGGCCCTAGGCACAGCTGGAATGATTTCCTGAGAACTCAGCATCAAATTCAAGTTTCTTAGCTGTTACAGCATTGGTGGGTTTAAATGGCAGCCTACATGACTTAGGTCCACATTTCCAATGGTCAGTGGGTCCAGTATGTTTGTAAAAGAGATGCCAGGGACAGATTTATTAGGACAGATTTATGACTGGAGTTTACAGAAGCAGAACTTAGGATATCTTCCCTCCCTAGACAAGATTTCAGTGGGCAGCTGTTTCACTCGTTAATTGTGAGCATCCACTTTTAAAGGTTTGTGTTGGATGGGGTCCACTTCTCTTTCTTTGATGATGTATTTGGCTGCTTTTCATTTTCTGTCTTCAGCTATCTCTTCTCCTGTTAGCAAGGCTGTCAACTGTTTTGACCTGCCACTGATCCCTTTACAAAGTGAGAAGGGAACTAAAATTAATGCAAGTCTACTGTGTTGTCAATAACTGGAGCTACATTTTTAAAGATTTATTTATTCATTTGAAAGAGTTACACAGAGAGAGGAGAGAGACAGAGAGAGAGAGAGAGAGAGACGTCTTCCGTCCGATGGTTCACTCCCCAATTGGCAGCAACAGCTGGAGCTGTGCCAGTCTGAAGCCTGTAGCCAGGAGCTTCTTCTGGGATGAAGCTGCTTTTTGAAATAATTATTTATTTAATTGAAAGGCAGAGTTACAGAGTGGCAGAAACAGAGATCAATGGCTGGAGCTGTTTGGATCCAAAACCAGAAGCCAGGAGCTTTGTCCAGGTCTCATAGGTGGGTGCAGGAGATGAGGGATTTGGGCCATCTTCTACTGTTTTCCCAGGCCACAGCAGAGAGCTGGATGGGAAGTGCAGCAGCCAGGATCCCAACCGGCACCCATATAGGATGCTGACACTGCAGGCAGTAGCTTTACCCACTAAGCAACAGTGCTGCCCACTAACGGGAGCTCATTTAATCTGAGTATGCATAAAGTGGAGAATTACAGCATCATAAATACAGATAAGTTACAGTTTTTCTCTGCGCAGTACTTTACAGTTACCCAGTGATCCACTGAGAATCTTACTTTTCACACTGTGTAAATAAGAAGGTCAGTTACTTGTCTTATTTTGGGTTCTGTGTTTAAACCCATGACATTTTTGAAATGGGAGGATATTAGTTCTACAATTTCATAGAGACTGGTCTGTGGAAGCATCGATAGAAGTTATAACTGTGAGAGTGGTAAGAAAGAAGAAGGGAAGAAATAAGTGCCCCTTACGCCACACAGAGGTGTCCACAAATGGAGTAGAAGACGTGCCCTTGAAAACTATGGCTGACTTTCTGGGACAAACTGTGTTTGAGTGCTTCACATGTTCTGATAGAAAGGTGTTGCCACCAGGTTATTAGTATATTTATTTAGTTAGTTTTTAAAGATTTATTTATTTATTTGAAAATCAGAGCTACACAGAGAGAGAAGGAGAGGCAGAGAGAGAGAGAGAGAGAGAGAGAGAGAGGTCTTCCATCAGGTTCATTTCCCCAATGGCTTCATCATTGTGAACTTTGCTCAGTTCCTGACCTATACCTTTCCTTTAACCTAGTACTTTGCCATGTAGTAGCCCATGAAAACTGCAGACTGCATAAATTAATGAATACTTGGAGGGTTGTGATTTCTTAGAGGAACATCATGCGACAGAAGGAATAAAACAAAACAAAAGTATCCTCCGTATATAGAAGGTATACTGTTTTTGCAAGCCACAGTGAAGAGGAAGAAGCAGGGAAGTAGTGAGACTGGAAAGTTTGTGGCAAAGGTAATAGGCACTGGTCAAGAATTTAACAAGCCCATTAGGAAAACATTAAGGTTTCCTTACTTCCATGTAGACTCTGCCCTCTTATGGTGAACAGGGTCCTCTAAACCCACTTGTTGCACAAATGAAAACCCAAGCATTGTCTTCTCCCACAGATGGAGTCTGCTATTGGTTTTGATTTACATTTCCCTAATGGCTAGTGATATTGGGCATGTTCATCTATGTCTTGACCATTGAGATTTCTTCTTCTGAGAAACATCTATTCTGATCATTGCCCATTTCTTAGCTGTACATTTTGCTTCTTATTTGGAGATTTTCCAGTTCTATATATGTATGTTCTGGCTATCAATCTTTTGTCATAGTCAGAGTTTTCAATGTTTCCTGCCATTCTGTCCATTGTATCTTCACTCTGTTGAATACTTTGTTGTGAAGATGTATCTTAATTTAATATGCTCAAGTTTGTATATTTTATTTTGTTACTTGTGCTTTTGGAATCTGACCCAAAACTGTTGTCTATGCTAATATTTTACAGTTTCTCATATGTTTACTTAGTTTTTGGTTTTATATTTAGACTTTTAATTCACCTTGAGTTGCTTTTACATAGTGTATAAGGTGTTGGGGTATCTTTTCAGGCTTCTACATATGGATAATCACTTTCCTTTAAACCATTTGCTAAAGGGATTCTTCTTTCTCCTGTTTGTTTTCTTTCCATTGTTAAATAGGAGTTACCTGTAGAAAAGTCGGTTTATTTCATCTGCCTATTCTTTACAATTGAACTATGTGTCTGTTTTTGCAACAGGGCTAACACTGCTTCTATTTTTTTAAGATTTATTTATTTATTGGAAAGGCCAGATGCTTCTTCCAAGTCTCTCATGTGGGTGCCAGCACCGTAGAACACAGTCCATCTTCCACCAATTTCCCAGGTGCATTAGTAGGGAGCTGGATTGGAAGTGGAGCACCTGGTCTCCTAGCAGCAACATATGGGATGCATGCACAGCAGGTCAAGGCTTTAACCCACTACACCACAGCACCAAACCCTTCCTTATTTACTTCTGCTGTGATCTTTCATTATTCACTTTTTTCTACTGCCCTGCATCTTGACTCATTCCTTTTTTTTTTCTGGGTCCTGGAGGATGGTAGTAGGTGGCTTCTGGGATATCTTTTTTGTGTTAGTAGATACTTGGTAATCTAAAATCACAGTTTTTAGTTTCTATATTTCTCTGCTATCACAAGGACCTTCTAGATGACAGCAGAAAATGCTGGCAGAAATGAGGATATATTAATTTGCTAAGAAAATACCACAGAGAATATGATGTAAATCATGGAATTTTACTTCTCAGAGTTGTAGAGGTTGAAAATGTAGATCAAGGGGCTTAAATAGGCTTGATTCTTCCAGAAGCCTTTCTCCGATGTGACAGACACATCTATCATTTTATCTACTTAAAATCACTTTCTTCAGGTAGAGTCATGTTGGTGGTTAGCACTTCAGTGTTTGAGTTTTAGGGAGGCACATTTCAGTTCACAACAGCAAAAGGTCCCTGTGGTCTACTTCAGTGACAGCCATCTCTGCAGAGGACAGAAAGTTTAAAATCAGCGTTAGGAATTCTCACAGTATTAATGTCTGCTATCTCCATCAAATGTGCATTCATGTACACACAAACAAAACTATCTGTACACATAAACACATTCAACAGTGGAAATGCCTGATGGTTGTGTACAGGTAACATCAATATAATAATCCATAAGATGGCCTATTAGCAGACATTAAAAAAAGAATTAGAAAGAATGACAACAAAATCTGCAATTACCTATATTTATGGCTATATGTATGATATTCAGTATTTATAGTTGCTAAAAGATGAATACTGATGTGTGGAAATAAAAGCTAAACCTTACCTTGCAATATTGCAGCCTAGTCTACATGAAAGATGTCTTCCTAAAACCTTTCCCTGGGCCCACTCTGTGGCATAGTAGATTAAGCATCCACCTGCAGCACCAGCATCCCACATGGGCACCAGTTTGAGTCCCTGCTCCTGCACGTCCAATCCAGCTCTTTGCTAATGGCCTAGGAAAACAGTGGAATATGCCCTGAGTGCTTGGGCCCCTGCACCCATGTGAGAGACCTGGAGGAAGCTGCTGACTCCTGGCTTCTGGCACCTGGCTTCCAAACGGCCCAGCTCCAGCCATTCTGGCCATTTAGGGGTGAACCAGTCGATAGAAGACCTCTCCTTCTCTTCCTCTCTATATCTGTAACTCTGCCTCACAATAAAGAAATACATTTTTTAAAAACCTTTCACATTTTAAATTTCTTAATTGTTTTAAAGATTCATTTATTTATTTATTTACAAGTCGAGTTACAGACAGAGAGGAGAGCCAGAGAGAAAGAGAGAGGTCTTCCATCTGATGTTCACTCCCTAATTGATTGCAACTGCCAGAGCTGTGTTGATCTGAAGCCAGGAGCCAGGAGCTAGTTCCCGGTCTCCCAGATGGGTACAGGGGCCCAAGGCCCAAGGCCATCTTCTACTACTTTGCCAGGCAATAGCAGAGAGCAGGATCAGAAGTGGAGCAGCTGAGTATTGAACCGGCCCCCATATGGGATGCTGGCACTTCAGTCCAGGGTGTTAACCTGCTCCACCACAGCACCAGTCCAACATTTTAAATTTCTGATACTCTAAAATAGCACAGGACTGCATTATATCTAGGAAAGATGCATTTAAAAATTATAAATCTAGTGCATTTTAGCTGAAGTTTTAACAAATACTTCTGATTTTTTCAGCATTATGTACTAAATAAATGACATAATGAGTCATTGTCAGATTTTTAGCTTTTGACAGCCACTTATAATATTTCACAGCTTTTTGAAATGTATTGCTAGTGTGTTTTTCTCAACACATGCACTGGATTTTACCTCTAAGGTTGCCACTTATAGGATTTGCATTTTAATGGGTTTCCATGGCACATGTAATCAACATCTGGAAAGCCTCTAAAACACATAAATAATAACATGAATCAGGCTTTTTTCTTAAAGATTTATTTATTTATTTGAAAGTGCTGCACAAATAGAGGAGAGGTAGAGAGAGAGACAGACAGACAGACAGAGACAGAGAGGTCTTCCATCTGCTGGTTTACTTCCAGTTAGCCGCAATGGCTGGTCTGTGTCAATCCGAAGCCAGGAGCTACTTCCGGATCTCTCATGTGTGCAAGGCCCCAAGGACTTGGGCCACCTTCTACTGCTTTCCCAGGCCATAGCAGAGAGCTGGTTCAGAAGTGGAGCAGCCACAACTTGAACTGGCACCCATATGGCTTGCCAGCACTGCAGGCAGCAACTTTATCTGCTATGCCACAGCGCCTGCCCCACATTGCATCTCTTTAAGATGATATGGATTTAAGTTCATGAGAAATTATTAGCATCGTGGGAACTGATAGATATGGATGAAGCAGGATGGACTTGTTAGGAAGGGTGATGTTAATTTTCTTATAAAATAAATAAATAAGAAATTAAATATGGTCAGACATAAATGAAGACTAAATTTTATTAGTGGTGATCCAGAAAACACTGATCTCAGGTCTTTTTCTTCCAGTGTTAAGTTTACATTTTTAAATGCATATTAAGTGAACAAATTTCATGTAATTTATATATACAGTTTGAAGGGCAAACTGATAACATCCTATCCTATCTTCCCTTGGTCTCATATTTCCAACTCCCTCCTTCTTGTTTTATTTTCTTTTAATTTTGACAGCTGCATACTTTGATTTTATTTTAGAATCACAAGCTTTAACCCTCTACAAAATAAAGAATTCAGCAAGTAGTAGAAGAAATATCAATGAGTATATGTTGTTTACTCTATCAAAGAGTACAGAAAAGTGCTATGAACAATACTCAAATCTCAAAATGTCATATTAACTCATGCTACTTTTCGTTGTCTATATATTAATTACCACCAGTCAGAGAAAACATATGGTATTTGTCTTTTGGGGACTGGCTTCTTTCATGAAGCATACTTTTTTCCAGTTCATCCATTTAGTTACAAAAGATAGGATTTCATTCACAATTATGGCTGAATAGTATTTTACACTGTATTTATAGCTCATATTCTTTTTCCAGTCACCAGTTGATGGACTTCTGGGTTGATTCCATGATAGCTATTGTGAATTGAGTTGTAATAAACATGAGGGTACAGATAACTCATGCCTATGCATATTCTATTTCATTTCATGTGGATAAATTCCTAGGAGTCAGATGGCAGGATCATATGGTATGCTTGTTTTCAGATTTCTGAGGAACTTTGATACTGCCTTCCATAATGGCTGTACTAGCTTCATTCCCACCAACAGTGGGTTAGGGTACCTTTTTCTCTCCCTCTCCACCAGCCTTTATTGTTTGTTGACTTTTTCAAAAGAATTATTTATTTGAAAGGTGGAGTTAATTATAGGGAGAGGCAGTGGCAGAGAGACAGAAGTATTTTATCTGCCTGTTTATTCTCCATATGGCACAACATGTGGTGCTGGTCCAATCGGAAGCCAGAGTCAGGAGCATCTCCCTGGTCACCCATGTGGGTGCAGGGACCCAGGCACTTGGGCCATCCTCCACTGCCCTCCCAGTCCAGAGCAGAAAGCTGGACTGGAAGAGGAGCAACCGGGACCAGAACTGGCACCCATAGGGGATGCCGTCTCCACGGGTGGAGGATCAACCCAGTGTGCTATGGCACTGGCCCCCATCAGGGATATTTTTCTATAGTACTCTCTCTCAACTGTATCTTTTTCTAGTTGAAGAATTAAGGTGATGCAGGATTAATCGAAGGAGTTTGAGAGGATTGTCTCTCTTTCAATTCTTTTGAATAGTTTGGGAAGTATTGGAATTAGTTCTTTAAAAGTCCTGTAGAATTCAATAGTGAGGCTGTCTGATCCTGGACTTTTCCTTGTTGGGAGGGTCTTTATTACTCATCCAATCTCTGTCTTGGTTTTTGATTTGTTTAGCTTTTCTATGTGTCTTCATGACTCAATTTTGATATATTGTGTATGTCCAGGAATCTGTTGATTTTTCCTCTAGGATTTCCAATTTGTTAGCCATCACAACCGATGCCCACATCCTATATTGCAGTGCTAATCTGAGTTTTGGGTACTCCACTTCCAAACCAATTTCATGTTAATACCCCTAGGAAGCAACGGATAATAGCTCAAATTCTTTCCTTCCTGTCATCTAATTTGGAGAACTGTAACCTCAATGGGGACTTGAGAACCTGGTCTTGCACAGTTGTAGCCATATAGAAAGTGAACCAGCAGATGGGAGACCTCTCTGCTTCTCTTTCCTTCTCTCTTTGTCTCTGCGTCTCTCTGCTTTTTTTATCATATTAAAATATTTAATTACTTACTTGAAAGAGTTACAGAGAGAGGGAGAGACAGAAATCTTCCACCACCTAATTCATTTTTGAGATGACTTTAATAGCCAGAGTGTGGCCAGGTTGAAGCCAGGAGCTTTTCCTCCGATGTGTGTGGCAGCATCCCAGGCACTTGGGCCATCTTTCCCTGCTTTTTCAGTCCATTGGTAAGGAGCTGGATCAGAAATGGAATAGCTGGTACTTGAACTGGTGCACATACAGGATGCCAATGGAACAGATAGCAACTTTGTCCACTGCACCACAACCACCAGCTCCTCTTTCTGTCTTTCCAATAAATAAATCTTTTGAAAAAGAACTGAAGGTAGTAAAAGTCATCATGACTGAGCAATGGCAAATTTATTGAAGTGATCGACTTTCTTAAAGATCTATTTATGAATTTGAAAGGCAGCACTAGAAAGAGAGAGTGGGAGAGATGGATCTTCCTCCTGGTTTGTTCATTCCTCAAATGGCTGCAATGACTGTGGCTAGGCAAGACTGATATCAGGAGCCGGGGGCTTCTTCCAGGTCTCTCACATGGGTGCAGGAGCCCCAATATTTGAGTCACCCTGTGCTGCTTTTCCAGACACATTAGCAGGGAACTGGATCCATTTGGAGATTAATGTCTATGATACTCTCCTTGCAGTTGAAGGATTTAGAATCCGTTTCAATTATGGGTGGGCCAAGTACAACAGCTTCCAATTGTCCAAGGTTTGGATTAGATGGGATCTGAGAAATTTTGTTAAAATAGTTATTAATCATAACTCTGAGCTTAAGCATTTCTTACCAAATTTTCGTGTTTGCTGATGTTTATATCTATGGGAAAATTGGGTCTCTGGATTGCAACCAATGAAAGCATCCAGACTAACAGTAATAAGGTCAACAGTCAGCAGAATGATGTCCAGCTGAACTGAAATAGCTTTTCTTATTTGGTAGAGGGGTTACCTCCTGCATTATGCTGACATACTGACATAGACAGTAGATGTTGGAGCCTGTCCCTTCTGCCAAATGGAGAATACTACATTTTGGTCCATCATATATATATTTATATATTATAATATATATTATATTATATATTTCTATACATAATATAGAATTACATATAATTATTATAAATATATAATTATATATGAATTTATTATTTATATATAAATCTATAATTATTTCTGATCCAGCTCCTTACCAATGGATTGAAAAAGCCGTGAAAGATGGTTCAAGTGCCTGGGTTGCTGTGACACAGAGCGGAGGAGAAGCTCCTGGTTTCAAACTGGACACACGCTGGCTTTTGAAGTCATCTCAATAACATATATGTATATTATATATAATATTAATAATAAATTATATAATATCTGTTTATAATTGTTATATATTATATAATGTATGTTAAACTATAATATATTTTATATTGAATATATTTATATACATAAATATATAAATAAATGTATATATATATAAATTATTTATTTATGTATTTGACAGGTGTACTTACAGACAGTGAGAGGAAGAGACAGAGAAAGGTCTTCCATATGCTCATTTACTCCCTTAATGACTGCTGGGAGCACAAGGACAGTGCCTAGAGTTTATTTTGATGGATTTTAGCCCCTTTCATTGGAGGGAGGCCCAATGAAGCTGGACTGATTTATAAACCTCAGAAGTGTCTTTTCAAGGTGAAGGCAAACTGAGACTGAGGGGTTTTTGGAAAAACTTGGAACAAAATGCATTTGCCACACTTGGTTAAGACACATCATTTATTTATTGATTTCATCAGATCTGTTAACATTGAGTATAAGGTACAGGGGACATGGTAGATGGCATATAGCAATATGATTTTAGTAACATATCATGAGGTGCTTTTTCTTTTAATGGATTTAGCAGGTAAAATTGGGCTACCTAATGGGATATAGCTGGAATAATCACCTTTTTACTAAATAAATCTGAGGTAATAAATATTAGTGTATGATGACATTGAGTTTTCTTTTATTGGGCCTTCTTGGTTATTTTAATCTGGGATTTGTGAATTCTCATTTTCTCTAGGCAAGTTTTAACTGAAAAATTTTATTTTATTCTTCATCATGTTGGACCAACTCTGCTGCTTCTGGGATTTTTTTAGTACATCTGACAATTGGAAATTTAGACAATAGTATAGTTAAAAAGAGATGTACCAAGTAAAGTACTTATTTTTATTCAGATACATATTTTCTAAAATTCCTATTGAGTATCCTTGTTAAATTTAGTTGCATCCCAGGTTAAGACTTATTGGAGACAGGTGCCATGGCTCAATAGGCTAATCCTCCACCTGCGGCGCAGGCACACTGAGTTCTAGTCCTGCTGGGAGAGCCAGATTCTGTCCCAGTTGCTCCTCTTCCAGTCCAGCTCTCTGCTATGGCCCAGGAGTGCAGTGGAGGATGCACAAGTGCTTGGGCCCTGCACCTGCATGGGAGATCAGGAGGAAGCACCTGGCTCCTGCTTTTGGATCAGCGCAGTGTGCCAGCCGCAGCACACTGGCTGCAGCGGCCACTGGGGGGTAAACCAACAGAAAAAGGAAGACCTTTCTCTCTGTCTCTCTCTCTCACTGTCCACTCTGCCTGTCAAACTAAAAAATAATTTTTATAAAAAAAGACTTATTGGAGCCACTCTAGTGATTATACACATGAAACTTTGTTAATTAATGCAAATAGAACCTGGGAAAATTGATGTATATCTTATGCTGTAGAGACTTAAGATTGAACATCTTTTTTATCTTTTTTAATTATATAATTTAAAAACAAATTTTAGATTTTTTTTGACTTTACTAAGCCACAGCTCTGGCCCCATTAATATGTCTTAACAATGTTTTTTCCTCTCAGACTTATCTCTATTGGTTCAGTTAACTGCATGTCTTTTCTTTAGATTCAGATTCTCTCAGCTGTCAAAGCTTATTCATCTTAATTCTGTTGTTCCTATTTCCCTCCCTTTTATTCTGTCCCTAGGCTAATTGAGGTCATGATTCTCCATTCCTTCTGTGTGGTGTCACAGTAGGCTTGAAGTGTTCTTTTTCTCTTCTGATTTCTAAAGAAAGAAATTATGTATTCCCCCAGTTTAGATATTTTAATAATTCATTCTAAAACAAAGGTTAAATGTTCTTAATTTGACAAGAATTTTTTGGGCCAGTGGTGTGGCATAGTGGGTAGAGCCACCACTTGTAGTGCTGGCAGCTCATATGGATCCAGATCTCTGCTAAAGCCTGGGAAAGCAGTAGAAGATGGCCCAAGTCCTTGGCCCCTGCACCCATGTGGGAGACCTGGAAGAAGCTCCTTGCTCCTGGCTTTGGATTGGCACAACTCTGGCCATTGCAGCCAACTGGGGAGTGAACCAGTGGATGGAAGACCCCTCTCTCTTCTCTGCCTCTCTCTGTGTAACTCTGACTTTCAAATAAATAAATAAATCTTTTAAAAAAGAATTTTTTCTAATTTTAGAATTGTTCTCCTTCATTGTCACTTCAGGGTGTGTGTAAAGAGTGCATATCCAGTTTTTCTATTTTGGATTTTTGGGATTTTGTATTAGCTCTGCTGTGTATTCATTTTTCTCGAGCATTGGTGATATCTTCTCCTTAGTTGTATTAAGAGAGAGAGCAATAGCCCTCATGTCTTTTTAGGTAAGTAAGACATATTAAAAACAGAGCATTCAGTATACATTCATAGTAGTTTGACTTGTTCAATTGATTTACGTGACCTCCCTTGGACATTCTTGGTCTCTGCTGTACAACTTTCTATACTCATTAATTCTTTGATATTCCCAAATCCAGAAAATGAATGATTCAACAGCTGTGTTCCTGTATTTGCTGGGACTCAGGGTAAGAAGCAAAGTGGAGGTGTTCAGGAATCTAAAGGTACATGCTACATAGCAAAGCACATCATTTCCTATACAAAGTGACTGGGAAATCCAGAATCTTTTGTACACATATTGGATCCTGAACTATTACTGGACTATTCAGTAAGATTTTAATGTATTTATTTTCTGTGTGTGTGTTTGTATTTCTAAATAAACTCTGCTGGGCTACTTAACATTAACATGTATTGCAGAATTCTTTCATCAGTTTTTACTTTTAAAAAATTTCTCTTTCATTTTTATGGGAGAGGGTAGAAGTTTTCTGCTATGTAACTGAAAATTCATTGATTCATTAAAGTTAAAAATATTTGTTGTAAATGGGTGGAATACTATTAATTCTCGTGTGATTTACATGAAACTAAATACATTCTCTATTTTGTTTTGCTTAAAATTTCTGCATGTGTGGACTTCTTTTTTCCTTCTTGCCCCAAATCCCTTTGTGTATTGGGATGGCAAATGGGTTTTACACTGGAGAAAACATGTTATTTTGGCAAAGAAGTACTTAGCCTTCCTGCTTCAAGTATTCAAATATTGCATTAGAAATCAGTATATTTGTTTACTGTACAAATGTCCTTCATACAATTTTGTAATCTTCTGGGATGGGAGAGGGAGCAGGAAATAGGAGGGTTATGGGTGGGTGGGGGAAGTTATGATTGTCAGTATAAATTATTGCCCTACACTTTTTATAGACACTCTTCAAAGCATATCCTCAAACTAATTCAATTAATTTAAAGGATTTATTAAATGATAGACTACATGAAATTTATCGATGTATTTTATCAAGCAATCATCCAATGTAAATGATTACCATATGTTTGCACTTCAGGGAATCATTCTATTGTGAATATTTTGGCATCAATATAATTTTGTTTAAAATTTCTTTATGAAAAAATATGTGGACTAGAATTCAATTGAATGCATTGCATGGTTTTGTTACCTAATGACAAATTGCCTTCACTGAGGTTTATAATTATTTATTCTTTCAACACTAATGTTATGTGTTTACCAAATACAGTAATATTAATATACATTTGGGGTTGGCACTGTGGCATAGCAGGTAAAGCTGCAGCCTGGCAGTGCTAGCATCCCAAATGGATGCCGGTTTGAGTCCCGGCTGCTCCATTTCTAAGCCACCTCTCTGCTAAGGCCTGGGAAAGCAATGGAAGATGGTCTAAGTCCATGAGTCCCAGAACTCACATGGGGGACCCAGAAGATGCTCCTGGCTCCTGGCTTTGGGTCAGTGCAGCTCTAGTCATTGCAGCCAATTGGGGAGTGAACCAGCAGATGGAAGACCTATCTCTCTTCTTTCTGCCTCTTCTTCTCTCTCTGTGTAACTCTGGCTTTCAAATAAATAAGTAAATAGATAAATAATTTTTAAAAAGATACATTTGTTTGCAAACAATATGTGACATCAATACAACTACTTAAATTTTCTCATACAAGTAGTTTAATTTGGAGGCCTGAATTATGGCTGATTGGTTCTGTAGTCTAATGATATCTTTGAACCCAACTATTTTCCCCTTCTTTATGAATTTCAGTGTTGTATATTACTAGAATTCTGAAAAAAATTCACAGAAACTTTAGGCATCATCTAAACATCATAATCTCCAAAGAGCAAAAATCATTGCAAACTATGATTTTCTAGAATTATTTCTTTGGATAATGCTACAATTTTATTGTAGCTTTAAATTGAGCACACACACACACACACACACACACACCCATGTACCATACATACATTCACAAATGTACATACACAATCAGCAAGTCTCCAATGCATTTACCAAAGTGCATCAATGTGCTAGTTTAAGATTACTGCCAAAGAATAGTCCCTTTCTTTAAATACCAATTTACTCTATTGATTTATTTTTGACCAAAAATGATGCAGTTTAGTTACTGTTTTGACAAAGAGGCAGGTATCATCACAAAGCACAAATGAGTGAATAAGTTACATTATCCAGGGAATTAGATAAGAAATGGCTCACTCATCAAATTAAAAGGAATTGAATCTAGTTTGAGTTACCATGTCAAGCAAAATATGAAGTTTTACAAAACTTGAATGTATATAATTTCAAATAAATTTTGAGTTGTATCTAAATGTGTACACTACAACATTAAGCATAAAGGCACAGATATTTAAATACCTTTATTTAGGAAAATGTGAATAGATAATAATAATAATTGCTAACATTTATTTTATACCAGGTGATGTTTCCTGAATTTTATGTTTCCAGAAAAATGGAGGTAGCTCCTGTTATTTTAACTTTAAAGAAAATGCAACTGAGGCATGAAGAGGTAAGTAACTGGTTTGCCCAAGGATATATAATCATGAAGTGGCAAAGCCTTAGACTTGGCATGATCTGAATGGCAGCCATTTTTTTTTTCACAAATTCAATGTTTGATCTATTTCATATATTCACTAAAAGGATTTACTATCAAATGATACTTTCTGATAAAACCTATGAAAACTGCAGATGAGTATTGCTCCAAAGCAAATACTTGAGGCTAGCATTACGTGTAGCAGGTAAAGCCATTGTCTTTAAATTTAGCAAAGATATGCCTTGTTAGATGAGTGTACTTTGTGTAATTCTTCTTGTCAGTGTATACACTTTAGAAATTGATTACAGGGGCCAGTGCTGTGGCACAGCATGTTAAAACCCCAACCTAGGGTGCCAGCATCCCATATGGATGCTGGTTTGAGTTCCAGTTGCTCCACTTCTGATCTGGCTCCTTGCTAATGCACCTGGGAAAGCATCAGAGGATGGCTCAAGTCCTTGGGCTCCTGCACCCGTGTGGGAGACCTGAGAAAAGCTCCTGGCTCCGGGCTTCAGATCAGCTCAGCTCCGGCTTTTGCAGCCAATTGGGAAGTGAACCAGCAGATTGAAGACTTTTCTCTCTGTCTCTACCTCTCTATATAACTCTGTCTTTCAAATAAATAAAAATAAATCTAGAAAAAAAGAAATTGATTACATCAGGCAACACATATGAACTTTTTTATAGAAAGATTGACCTTTAGAAAAATTTTAGACCTACAGAAAAAAAAATGTGGTACAAATGTGAACTTTTGAATAAAAATCTATTTTTCATGAAAGCATGGTGTTATAAAACAGAGAAATACCTCACTGAGAACCAAAAATAAATTGGACTATCTCATTCTGTGATTTGAAATCTAGGGACAAATGTCCTTTATTTTTCTTACAGAGAATGTAAATAGTGTTGTGATATCAAACTCATTCTAAGTTTAGGTACCCCATGGAAAGTTTGATCTAATGAAAACAAATCTGTTGGATCATTTACCTCATACATTCCACTACCATGAAAATAATATATCTGTCATGATACATCAAGAAGAAAACATATTTATGCCTAAAAATACAAATTCAACTATTACAAGCTGTTCAGCAAAATTTAAATTGTATGTTTTCAATATTCTAAAATGGAACATTTTTCTTTGCTTCTCAATAAAACTGTGATACACTTTAACATCTTCAGAATAAGAACTGAGAGTGTACAAGGCAAAATTTATTTATTTACTTATTTATTTTTTGCCAGACAGAGTTAGACAGTGAGAGAGACAGAGAGAAAGGTCTTCCTTCCATTGGTTCACCCACCAAATGGCCACCATGGCCTCCCGATCTCCCATGTGGGTGCAGGGCCCAAGCACTTGGGCCATCCTCCATTGCTCTCCTGGGCCACAGCAGAGAGATGGACTGGAAGAGGAGCAACCGGGACTAGAACCTGGGGTGCCAGCACTGCAGGTGGAGGATTAGCCTTGTGAGCCACGTACCCGGTGAAATATAGTTTAAAGAGAGAACTTATAACGTTCATTTTTAAAGTAACAAAAACATTTTTCACTTCTTGGTTTGCATTTTAAATTTGTACATATATATATATATATATATATATATATATATAGCCATCCTTACTGGTTATTGCAAATTACCACATCCCAAAAATAATTGCTTCTCAACATTTACAATTTGTTTCTTCACTTTAAAGAAAAATATTTGTGTCTCTTGAGTAAACAAGTAAATATAATGATTTGGCATCATTTTATAAAACTCAAATCTGTAAGAACTCAAAAACCACTGCAGAAATATTCTATAAGAATGTACTCATGCATATTGTTCTTACAATAGATTCACCCATGTCATAGGAGAGCAACTCCTTGCTCAACATTCAAAATGTTCACAGTCTTCGAAATATTCCTTTTAGCATAGTGACCACAGTTGGACACAAGAGAGTCTTTAAAATTAAAAGAAACAATTTGGGTATGCTGACTTTCCTAGTCTTCTTGTTTTCCTGGGACAGAGTATCTTTTTTGAATGTAGGCTGACAAGGATACAACCCCCACCACAAAGTAAAATGCCTAAACATTAGAGCACTGCTCCTGACCCCTGCTCACTTGTTCCTCTATGTGGGATTTATGAATGACTTGCATGAATGGAGAGATGAAAGAGGCAATGAGCTACCAACCCCCCTTTTCTTTATTTAGCACTTTTCTAGGATGCCTATGAGAACATGGGTTCTTGTCTGCCCTTTTTTATACTGTAAATTTAGCAAAAATCCTCTGCTCTGTAAGTGACTAGGTAAGGATGCAATGTAATGTACTAGGGCAATGGAAAGGAATTTTTGTTGCTAAGCACCAAGACCAACAACTCTGTGGGCTAGAAAGCTTACATTTTGACTTCTTTCCATGTCCAGCTTGAACCATTCAGAATTCAGAGAAAGTAGGAATGTAAGTTATGAACACACTTCACTGCCACAAATGTTATGATACTCATCAGTTTGTAATCAGGAATGACTTAAAATTTAACCAAAAATACCACAGTAAACTATGGCGGATTCATCAACACCTACACTTATAACTAACATCCACATTTATAATTGTATCTTTCTATGAAGGATCTGACAGGAATTATTATCTGGGATGGATAATTAACAACTCCTTTTACAATTTTTATAATGTACCAAAAAAGTGAACTTTGAATCCTTTGGGAATTGGATAACCTAAATATATTTGTATTTGATGAATACAGGCTGAGAACTTGTAATTACAATACCAACCATAATACCTACTAAAAAATTAAATACCTTGGAATAAATTGAAGAATTTGAAAGATCTTCACAATGAAAATTACAAAACATTAAAGGAAGAAATAGAAGAACACACACAAAAATGGAAAAATATTTCATGTTTGTGCACTGGAAAAAATAATATCATCAAAATGTTCATACTACCCAAAGCGATTTATAGATTCAATGAGACCCCAATCAAAACTCCAAGAACATTCTTCTAAGATCTAGAAAAAAGAATGCTTAAATTTGTGTAGAAACACAAGAGACCCCCAAATAACTAAAGCAACATTAAACAAGAAAAAGTTGGAAGTATCAGAAGACCAGATTTCAAGACATACTACAGGGCAGTTACAAACAAAACAGCCTGGGACTGGAACAGAAAAAGACATGTATACCAATGAAACAAAATATAAACCAAAAAAATTAATCCATGCAGCTACAACCAACTAGTCTTTGACAAATGAGCTAAAATCAATCCCTGGAGAAAGGACAGTCTCTTCAACAAATAGTGTTGGGAAAATTGGATCTCAACATGCAGACATATGAAACAAAACCTGTACTTACACCCATACAAAAATCAACTCACAACTGATCATGACTCTAAATCTATGGCCTGATATCAACAAATTACTAGAGGAAAATATTGGGAAAACTGCAAGACATTAGCATAGGAAAGACTTCTTGGAAAAGACCCCAGAAGCACAGGCAATGAAAGCAGAAAGAGACAAAAGGGATTACATCAAGCTTAGAAGATTTGTGCTGCAAAGGAAACACTAAGCAAAGTGAAGAGTGGTAGAAAATATTTGCAAACTATATAACTGATAAAGGGTTAATATCTTGAAGTAACACCTTGACAGTAGGGACTCCACACCATGAGACTCTGGTCTGAGACTATGATCTAAAACAGTTGAATAATAGCAGTCCACTACATCACACTTGGCAGAGCACAGAAACCCCATAGTATGATCGCTCAAGCTTGGAAGTGGATAGACTACACCTGGGTTAATGATAAAAATGTAATTTGTCTATGTCCTATGTATGATTAAAACCAATACCTAGATTAATGTCAACATTATAATTGGAATTGTTAAGATTGTAACTGGTATTGTCAATATTATAATTGATACTAGCTTATTGATACTAGATTATAATTGATACTAGTTTCACATAGGTTTTAGGTCAGTAACCAGTAACCAGTAACCACGTATTCCCCCCTATTCCTAGCAACCATGAATTCCCCTCCCAATTTTGTGGTTTTTGCCTTTATAAACCCTGTTGCTTTCGGCTTCAGGGTCGAGAGTTCTTTAGGGCATGAGCACACTCTCCACCACCTGCAATAAAGGACCACCAAATTTTATCAATCTGTGGAGCTCTTTTGTTCGCACTCACTCAGGTACAAACAGCAATCTGATGTTTATAAAGATCTTAAGAGACTCAACTTCAACAAAATAATGCAGTTAAGAAATGGGCAAAGGACATGCACAGAAAATTTTCAAAGGATGCAATCAATACAAATGGCCTACAGACAAATGAAAACATACTCAGCATCACTAACCATCAGGGAAATGCAAAGAAAACCATAAAGTTTCATCTCATCCCAGTTAGAATGTCTATCATCCAAAAATGAAAAAATAATAAATGCTGGTTAGGATGTTGGAGAAAAGGCACACTTATACGCTATTCATAGGAATGTAAAGTAGTACAACCATTATGGAAGACAGTAAGGATATTCCTCAGAAATCTGAAAATAGATCTACTATATGACCCAGCCATCCCACCCATGGGAATTTACCCAAACAAGATGAAATCAGGCTTTGAAAGAGTTACTTATAACCCCCATGTTTACTGCACCTCAATTGGCAATAATTAAGATAAGCAATCAAATCAGATTCCCATTAACTGATGTCTGGAAAAAGAAAATGAGTAGTATGGAATACTGCTCAGTCATAAAAAAGAATGAAACCCTGTCTTGCAATACATGAATGCAACTGGAAACCATTATGCTTATTGAAATGAGCAATTCAAGAAAGATAAATGTCATTTCTTCCCTGATAAGTTCTGATTAATATAGGATACAAGAGTAGATAAGAATGAAATGGACTTATGATTTGATTATTGTTTTAAGCCCTTGTGGATACTCTAGTCAAACTGTGGTTTTGGATTTTTTTTTATTTGTTGAATAGTATGGTTAGTGGTGCACTAAACCCAAGGTTCAAAAGAAAATTGTGAAATTATGTTTTTTTTGAATTTATGTTTTTGCAAAAATTATAGAGAAAAAGGAAAGGTGAATGGGGATTGATGGAGGGAGTGAGGGGACTATGGATATCTTCTTAGCATTGTATTTATAAAATACATGATATCTGTTCTCTTTATATTAATAAAAAAATTTTGGAGAGCCTAAAGGTAAACATCTCCTACGAGCTGATCTTCAACAGAAATGCTAAGAATATTCACTGCAGAAAGGACAGTCTTTTCAATGAATGGTGCTTTGAATATTGAATATTCACACATAGAAGATTTAAACTTTATCTCTCATCATATACAAAACTGAACTCAAAGGTGTTCATTTACCCTAGGCATTAAGATGTCAGTTAAGATGCTAGTGTCTCATATCAAAGTACCTAGTAGATACCCAGCTCTGACTCCTGACTCCAGTTTCCTGCTAATGCAGATACTGGGAGGGAGTAGGGATAACTCAAGTACTGGGTTCCTTCCACCATGCAGGAAAGCTGGGTTGAATTCCACACTATTGGCTTCTGTTTGGCCCAGTCCTGTCCTTTGTGGGCATTTGTGGAGTCAATCAACATGAGAGCTCTCTCTTTTTGTTTATCTGCTCTCAAATAAATAATTTTACACTCAATTCAAAATTATTTAAAGACTTAAATGTAAGACCTGAAACTACTGGAAAAAAAATGCTTCAGGACATTGGATTGAGTAAGTATTTGAAGGATACGACAACAAAGCACTAGAAGAAAAAAAGCAAAAATAGTCAAATGGACTTTTTTATTTATTTAACAGGTAGAGTTATAGACAGTGAGAGACAGAGACAAAGAGAAAGGTCTCCCTTCCATTGGTTCACTCCAGAAATGGCCACTATGGCTGGCGCTGTGCCGATGCAAAGCCAGGAGCAAGGTGCTTCCTTGTGGTCTCCCATATGGGTGCAGGGCCCAAGCACTTGGGCCATCCTCCACTGCCATTCTGGAATGCAGCAGAGAGCTGGACTGGAAGAGGAGCCACTGGGACTAGAACCCAGCGCCCATATGGAATGCCGGCACTGCAGCAAGTGAGCCATGGCACTGGCCCTGGAATTTTACCAAATTAAAAAACTTCTGCAAAGAAACAAAATAATCAACATAACAAAGAGACAATATGAAATTGGAGAAAATACTTAGAAAATATACACCTACTAAGGTGTATACACCCTTTAAGACATTTTAAAAGCTCAATGAAAAATGAACAGATTTTAAAATTGGCATTAGATCTAAATGCTCATTTGTCAAAGAAAGGCATACAAATGGCCAAGAAGTACATGAAAAATGTTCAGCATCACTAATTAACAGGGAAATACAAATCAAAACCACAATTAGACACCAAGTTACTCCAGTTAGAATGCTTATTATCAAAGACAAAACAGTGGCTGGCATTGTCACACAGCAGGTTAAGCCATGCTCTGTGACACTGGCATCCCATATGAGCACTAGTTCAACTCCACATCCCATCCAGCTCCCTGCTAATGTGTCTGGGGAAGCAGCAGAAGGTGACCCAAGTGCTTGGGCCCCTGTCATCCACATGGGAGACCCAGATGGAGTTCCAGGCTTCTGGCTTCAGTCTGGCACAGACCAGCCATTGTGGTCATTTGTAGAGTGAACCAGTGATGAAAGATCTGTCTCTGTCTCACTATGTGTCTCTCTCTTTGTAACTGTTCCTTTCAAATAAATAAATTAATCGTATAAAAAAGAAAAATACACACTTGAAGGAATTGTATGCAAATTTAACAAAAACTTGGAGAACTCAGTAACAGGAAAATAAATGCCTTCAAATTTAAATACTGCCAGAATACATAGAGACAACGTAAAATGCATAATAAAATAAACATATACGGGGCTGGCACCATGGCTCACTTGGTTAATCCTCCACTTGTAGTGCTGGCATCCCATATGGGCACAGGGTTCTAGTCCCAGTTGCTCCTCTTCCAGTCCAGCTCTCTGTTGTGGCCTGGGAGTGCAGTGGAGGATGGCCCAAGTGCTTGGGCTCTGCACCCACGTCAGAGACCAGGAGGAAGCACCTGGCTCCTGGCTTCGGATCAGCATAGTTCCAGCCATAGTGGCCATTGGGGGGTGCACCAATGGAAGGAAGACCTTTCTCTCTGTCCCTCTCTTTCTTTCTCATTGTCTAACTCTATCTGTCAAATAAATAAAAAAGCATATAAACCAATCTGAATATTAGAGAATTCTGAGAAAAAGAAATGTACTGTACATAAAGGAAGAGCACATTTAGACAGCAACAAGATGGATACACTGTGTATCAGGATGGTTACACTTAAAAACACACATTACAAATGCTTTCAGGATAGAGTAGCAGAACATCTCATTCATTCCTGGTGAGAATGCATCATGGGGCAGATGCTTTATCAGACATCTTGGCATGTTATTAGGAATCCAACACCGTGTCATACACCATACATGTTCTAATATATTTACAGAGCTGGTGTGAAAATGTATGGCTTGATAAAAACTGACATGAAAATATATATAGCAGCTTTATTCACAATGGCTAAAGCTCATAGAAAACCACATTGTTCCTCAACAGTTAACCACATAACCAAACCTTCAAAGTGCGTGGAGACCCTGGGAAGAGAACAGGAGATGAAGACACATGTGATGCTTAGGGTATAGGCATTTAGCATGGGGACACAAGAGAAAAGCCGAGGCTGAAGTCATAGGGGATCTAGAAGCCTAAGGAAGACAACAACTTCAAGCAAAGGGCAGAGAGGTATCTGAAGACTGCCATGAGCTGAAGTCACAGGCAATGAAGTCACTCTAGGGTAGCAGGATAATACTCCGGAGTAGAGATGCAGATAACTGATGGGAGATCACGGCTTCATGCAGTGGGGCTGGAGGACCTGACAGCTGGCTTGGGATGCAGGCACAGATGGACACTCAAGGAAAGATGTGATGGAGGGTCTGGCATTGTGGTGCAGTGGGTTACACCACTGCCTATAATGTTGGCATTCCATATGGGTGCTGGTTTGTATGCTGGCTGTTCCCGTTCAGATCCAGCTCCCTGCCAAAGACCTGGGAAAGCAGTAGAAGATGGCCTTACTGTTTTGTCCTCTGCCACCCACGTAGGAGACCCAGAAGAAGCTCCAAAGGCCTGGCTCCTGGCTTCAGATGGGCCCAACCCTGGCCATTGCAACCAATTGGGGAGTGAGCCAGAGGATGGAAGACCTTTCTGTCTCTCTATGCCTCTGTCTCTCCCTCTATGTGATAAGGAAATAACTTGAGATATTAAATTTCATGGGTTTTTTTTGGACAGAGTTAGGCAATGAGAGAGAGATAAAGATCTTCCTTCCATTGATTCACACCCGAAATGGTTACCACGGCCAGTGCATAGTGGCAATCCAAAGCCAGGAGCCAGGTGTTCCCTCCTGGTCTCCATGCAGGTGCAGGGTCCAAGTAGTTGAACCATCCTCCACTGCCTTCCCGGGCCACAGCAGAGAACTGGACTGGAAGTGGAGCAACCAGGACTAGAACCTAGTGTGCCAGTGCCACAGCCAGAGGATTAGCCTAGTGAGCCATGGCACTGGCCCTCTATATAATTTTCAAATAAATCTTTTTTAAAAAGAGGTGCTGGAGACACAGGGGATGGAGACTTATGAAGGCACATGGAATAAGACTGTGTCTAGGGAGGCCGTTCATGCATCAGAATTCTGCTTCTCCACTGTCTGTCATGATAAAGCCTCCATTGAGCAACCACCATCTAAAGATGCCACGTGACAGACTCCTTGTCTCTGAGGCTAATATGTGTCTGTAAAGCCTACTTTAGAAGTAAGAAGTACAGATAATCATAACAAAAATTTGTGACTGCCTCTGGAAGACTGAGGGACCAGGGGGTGTGGAAAAACACAAAATTGGGGCCAGTGCCGTGGCTCACTTGGTTAATCCTCCACATGTAGTGCCAGCATCCTATATGGGTACTGGGTTCTAGTCCTGGCTACTCCTCTTGCAGTCCAGCTCTCCGCTGTGGCCCAGGAAGGCAGTGGAAGATGGCCCAACTGCTTGGGCCCTGCACCCACATGGGAGGCCATGAGGAGGTACCTGGCAGCTGGATTTGGATCAGTGCTGCACACCGGCCGTAGCAGCCATTTGGGTGGTGAACCAATGGAAGGAAGACTTTTCTCTATATCTCTCTCTCACCGTCTAACTTTGCCAAAAAATAAAAATAAAAAACACAAAATTTAATATCTCAATTTATTTCCTATGAATTCTTTTTTTAAAAATTTTCACAGCAATGTCTTGCAATCACTTGGAAACAGGTAACAACATAGGGACCTAACATATAGACTGAAAGGATTGCAGACTCAAAACGCAAACCTGGTTATTCACATCGAATGCACCTTTGCTCTAGAGTGACACTGACTGCTGACTGTGAGTTTCCAGCAGTTCTTAGGATGCCAAGTCTTCTGAAAACACTTTGAAACCTGTCTTCCCAGACTGAGAACCCATGGATAACAGGACTGGAGAGAGCAGTGCTCTAAGACTAGCTCAGTATCTGCTTCCACCCTTGGCAGTGAAGTGTCAGGGTCACCCCACACTGAGGGGGAGTAGCTGCATTCTCTGTGCCCTCCAGCAGGCGTGTGTACCAGGGTTCACTCCCAGCCCTGGGGCCTCCAGAAACCCTGCAGCCAGCCTTCCTCCACAGCCATGTGGTGGGGTCGTGGGTGGGCTCCCACAGGGTGTACGGGGCACCTGGTGGCCCTTACCCCCCACCATTCCCTGACCTCTGGTCTGGTGCCCCCACCTCCGGGTTGGAAAAATCCCAGAATCAGTTGAGAGCCAGAGATAAGAAGGGAGGATTGGCACAGCACTGGCTGGGAGAGACCCAGAGGGGCCCAGTGGCACCCACGGGATTGGCCTCAAGGTCCCAGGGTGGCTGCAGCAGGGCCTGCACAGGTCACCCCTGCACTCTCCCCAGACCCAGCTATCTGGAGTTCGCAAGTACAGAGATCCTGCATCCTTCAGTGCTGGGAGCACACTTCCTCAGGGTCTCCCACAGCCAGAAGTTCACAAAGGGCCACCACTTCCTCCTGTGCATCCATTTCCTCACTCCTGAGTCAGCACCATCCATTTATGCTGAGTCATCATGAAATTTCTGCTGACTCATCATTACCACCTACCTGGTCCCCACATGTTCTCTTTAGAGACCTGAGCCCTGTCAAGGGGTCCTGAGAGATAGGGTGGTCCCCAGCAGCTCCATCCTGGTCTCTAGCAGGTATACATTGCCCCATCTGGGTCCCCAGGGCTCCATTCAGTCTCTAGGGCCTTCATACAGATCTGGTCTCCATCTGGGTCTCCAGGCCTCCAGCCAGGTCCCCAGGTCCTCCATCCAGGCACCGGGGCCTCCATCCAGGTCTCTAGGGCTCCATCCGGGTCTCTAGCAGGTGCACAGGGATCCATACAGTCTCTAGGAGCCTCATCTGGGTTTCCATGGCTCCATCTGGTTCTCCAGTGCTCCATCTGGGTCTCCAGAGCTCAATTTGGGTCCCCAGGGGCTCCATCCTGGTTTCCAGCAGGTGCATGGGGTCCTCAGGACCTCCATCCAGTCCCAGCAGGTGCAAGGGGCCCCTCCTTCCTTCCTTGCAACCTTGGGTTAGATTTAGGGGTAGAAGCATGACTCAGCTGGCCTGGTGCCATGACTCAGCAGGTTAGGTTTGATGTCAAGGTTAGGGTGGGGATGGGATTCGGGTTAGGGTTCATGTTTGAAGCATGACTCACCAAGTTTAGAAGCACGACTCAGGAGGTCTGGAAGCATGATTCGGCAATTTTAGAAGTGCAACTCACTGGCCTAAGAGTATGACTTGGCAGGTGTAGTTGTCTACCTTTGTGGGTAAGGATGCCTGGTAGGTAATGATGACTCAGCAGGTATAAAATGGTGACTCAGCAGAAGTTTCTCAATGACTCACCAGGTCTGGGATAATGAGGATTAAGTGGGTATGTATAATGATGGCTCACGAGGTGTGTGCTAGTGATGATTCAGCAGAATTTCCTGATGACTCAGCAGGAGTCTCAGCATGACTCATCCCTTCCTTCCTTCCCTCCCCTCTTTGCATTCATTTCTGGTCCACTTTCAATTTCCTAAACCCACTTCTGGTCATTCTAGACCCACTTCCAGTCCACTTCTGCATTCCCAGAGTCAATTCCAGTCAACTTCCCGATTCCTACAGTCACTAACTTCCAGCTAATTTATGTCACTTCGGGGTTCTCAGACTCACTTTAGTCTACTTCTGGGTTCCTAAGTCACTTCCAGTCCACTTCCGGCCATTGTATACCCATTTTCAGTCACTTTGGTTCTGTTTATACCCATTTTTGGGTACTTCTGGTGTACTTCCAGGTTCTTATAGTCACTTCCCAGAGGGTCTCTGTTGGTCCCTGGGGGTCTCTGTGGGTCCCAGTTGTCTCTGGGGTTCTCTCAGTGTCTTTCAGCATCTCTGGGGTTCTCTGAGAATCTCTGGGGGTCCCAGGGCTCTTGGCGGGGACACCTGTCCATCACCCAGTCACCCTTGTCCATCACTCAGAAACCTGTCCATCACTCAGAATAGACCTGTCACTCAGGAAAAACATTTTAATTCTCATACAAGTTTCTGTCAGGAAATTGGTCCTGGGTCTGAAAGACACCTTTTCTTACAGGGACTCCCTTGAGTTTTTGTAAGAGAAAATTTGTCAGGATCCAATATGGCTATAGCTCCTGTCAAAACAATTGCCAGAATCCAAGATGGCCACCACTGACATCAGAAAACACACTGCCACACTCCAACATGGCTGCCACTCCTGTCAGAAAAATTTGCCAGCCTGGCGGCAGCAGCCATTGGAGGGTGAACCAATGGCAAAGGAAGACCTTTCTCTCTGTCTCGCTCTCTCACTGCCCACTCTGCCTGTCAAAAAATTAAAAAAAAAATTCATTAAAATTCTTTTAAAATTAATTTAAAAAATAATTAAATAATTAGTGTGCATGAGTGGGATTGCCTAGCAACTTGCTTAAGCCAGAGGCCCTGAACGCACCTTTGAGGGATTGCCTAGCAACTGGGTTAAGCCCCGCAGCCCCGGGCAAGCCTGCACGGGGTTGCCTAGCAACGAGAGAAAGCCAGAGGCGTGGAGGATGCCTTCATGGAGTTGTCTAGCCATGTTCCCACAGTCTCTGCATTTTCCCCGGTTCTGGCCCAGGGGCCTTGGGGGTCCCCAGCTTTGGGGGGAGGGTTCCAGCTGGACTGGAAATGGAGCTCCTGGGGGCCCTGGGCACCTGCTGGGGACCTGGATGAAGCCCTGGGGACCCAGATGGAGGCCCGGTGCACTTGCTAGAGACCTGGATGCAACCCCTGGAGACCCAGTGGAGCCCTGGAGACCTGTATGGAGCCCCTAGATACCCAGATGGAGCCCCTGGAGACCTGGATGGAGCCCTAAAGACCTGGAAGGAGCTCCTGGGAGCCCCCGGCACCTGCTAGAGACCCAGATGGAGCCTCTAGAGACCCAGATGGAGCCCCTAGAGATATGGGTAGAGCCTTGGGGACCCAGATGGAGCCTTAGAGACCTGGATGAATCCCTGGAGACCCAGATGGAGCTCCTGCAGACTCGGATGGAGCCTTAAAGACCTGGATGGAGCTCCTGGGAGCCCCAGGCACTTGCTAGAGACCCAGATGGAGCCCTAGAGACCTGGATGGAGCTCCTTGGGGCCCAATGCACCTGTTAGAGATCTGGATGGAGCCCCTAGAGACCCAGATTGAGCCCCTAGAGATATGGGTAGAGCCTTGGGGACCCAGATGGAGCCTTAGAGACCTGGATGGATCCCTGGAGACCCAGATGGAGCCCCTAGAGACTCAGATGGAGCCCCTGTGCACTTGTTAGAGACCCAGATGCAGCCCCTGGAGACCCAGATGGAGCCCTAAAGACCCAGATGGGGCTCCTGGGAGCCCCAGACACCTGCTAGAGACTCAGATGGAGCCTCTAGAGATACGGATGGAGCCATGGGGACCCGGATGGAGCCCTGTGCACCTGTTAGAGAACTGGTTGTAGCCCCCCGAGACCCAGATGGAGCCCTAGAGACCTGGATGGAGCTCCTGGTGGGCCCATGCACCTGCTAGAGACCTGGATGGAGCCTTAGAGATCTGGATGGAGCCCCTGGAGATATGGATGGAGCCATGGGGACTTGGATAGAGCTCTGGAGACCCGGATGAAGCCCTAGAGACCCGTATGGAGCCCCTGGGGACCCATATGGAGCCTTTGAGACCCAGATGGAGACCTGTATGGAGCTTTAGAGACACCAATGCAGCCCCTGGTGCAGGCTTGGGGCCTGGAAATGGGCAGGGCTATGGTGATTGATAGTCCTGATCCCCAACCCCATGTTCCCACAAGGTGTGGGTGGTGGGGAAGATGGCTCTGGAGTAGGGGACCTAGGGGTTTCTGGGAGCCAGAAGTGAGGGCGTGGCTTCTCCCAGGGGATTCTGAGCCAGACATGGGGGCCCCAAGGGCCTCTGGGAGCCAGATGTGGGAGCATTCCAGAGAGACCACAGAATCCACAGTCGTGTGCAATCAGTTTATGACATCAATGAGAAAGAGAAACTGAGAGCGAGCTGGGGACAGAGGCTTATGGGACATTCCAGAACATTCTGGAACATTCTGAAAACATCCCAGAACATTCCAGAAGCTTCCAGCAGAGATTGCAAGTGAGGGGCAGGGAGACGTTGGCTTTTTACCTGTTGGGGATGAGAAAAAAATGTGGAGCAGTCTGGAAATGTCGCAGAATGCTCTGGAATGTTCCAGAATATTCCTGTTGCCTGAACATCTAGAACATTCTGGGATATTTCGGAAACACTCTAGAATGTTCCCCTGGGAAGGTGTGAGGACTGGCTGGCACCACACTGCTCACCTGGGCGTCAGCATCATCACTGGGGACAGGTGTCTGTCAGGGAGGAGAAATTGGCTGAGTCAGCACAGGATGGCCTGGTGGCTCCATGGAACGTTCTAGAGTTTTCTAGATTTTTCTGGAACCCCCTGGAATGTTCCACCCAGGCCACACCCACCAGTTCATTCCCCTCCACCCAGACCACACCTGATTCTCATCCATGTCAGCCATGCCCCCAGCTCACAGCCATGCCTCCACCCTGGCCACACCCCTGGCTCACTCATGACAGCCATGCCCATCCTGGCCATGAACCCTCCACACTGGCCACACCCCCAGCTCACCCATGCTGGCCACACACTCCATGTTCTCCCGGGGATCCCGTTCTCCTTCATTAACACCAAGAACTGTGCCAGGTGCTCATCGCTCAGCTCCTGGTCCTGGGCTGTGGGTGGCGCCAGCTGTATACACTTGCCCTGTCTAGTGGGCGCTGACTGTATACAGCCAGCCAGATGCACCTCAGGCAGCATGGGCTCCGTGCTGTGTACACCGAGGGTGCCTCTGTCTAGAGGGTGCCCACTAACTACCACTGGGTCTGCACCAACTGTATACAGTCACAGTCAGGATGGCTCCTTCTAGTGTGTGCTGACTGTATACAGTCAACCAAAATCACCCAGGATAGGATGGGGCTGGGATGGTTCTGTTCAGTAAGCACTGACTGTATACATTCAGCAAAACCTGCCCCAGATATCTAGTAGGTGCTGACTGTATGTGCTTGCCCCATCTAGTGGGTGCTGACTGTATACAGTCAGCCAAGCCCACCCCGGACAGGATGGGATCTACTTAGTATGCACTGACTGTATACAGCTGTCCGAGTCCCCCTCTAGGGTGTGCTGGGGTTGAGGATCTTGTATTTAGTAGGTGCTGCCTGAACACAGCCAGGGTCAGGCTCTCTCTCTAGTGTGTGCCAACAGTATACAGCTGGCCAAGCCCCTCTAGGATGCACCAGGGTCAAAGTTATTCTGCATAGTAGGCACTGACTGTATACGGTCACGGTCAGAATGTATCTCTCTCTAGTGGGTGCTAACTGAATACAGCAGGGTCAGGCTTTCAGGTTGCAATGTGTGTCTCTAGTAGGAGCCGACTGTATACACTCAGGATCCATGTATACAGTCAGGGTCAAGCTCTGGACTGGCTGCATACACTCAGGGTCTGTGTATACAGTCAGGGTCAGACTCTCTTTCTAGCAGGTGCTGGCTGTATCCACATGTGTGTGCAGGGGGCTCACCAGCAGTAAGGGTGACGCAGGTGGCAGTGCCATCGGTGCCCACATTCTGATTGAGAAAGAAGATGTGGCCATTCTCCTGCACCAGGAACTTGAAGTAGTTCTGGCCTTCAACTTCAGGGGGAGAGGTGGGCATTCAGGGTGTGCCAGGGCATGCTGGAACATGGTGGAATGTTTCAGGGCATTGTGGAGCATGCTGGGACATCCTGGGGCATGCTGGGAAGTTCCAGAAGCATTTTCTAGAACATTCTGGAACATTCTAGAACATTATGGAATTTTTCTGGAACACTCTGGATGCTTCCCTAGGGCCTGCTAGAGTCTACTGGGACTGTCTGTAACATTCCGGAATGTTCTGTAATATTCTGGGGGAGAGATTCTAGAACATTCCAGAACATCCTAGAATTGTTAGGAACAAAATTGGATAGATTCTGGAACATTCTAGAACATTGTGGAATTGTCTGGATGTGTTCTAGAACATCCTGGAATATTCTGGAACATTCCAGTTGCTCCCGTAGGGCCTGCTAGAGAGTCTATTGCAATCATCTGGAACATTCTGGAACATTCTAGGACATTATGGAACATTGCACAAATGATGCGAGTGATTGATACCTGGGCACAGGCCATGCCCACCACAAGGGCAAGAATGAGAGCCTTCATCATCGTCTTTTCGTCGTCTGGAACCGGCTGCTACCAGGCATCTCTTTATAGCCAAGGCTTGGGAGAAGTGGGCAGGGCTGAGGTTGTGCAAACATCCAGGTTGGCACTGGAATGGGATGAGGTCCCGGGGCATTCCAGAATGTTCCAGGAGCTTCCAGGAGCTTCCATTATGGATTCTCTGGGGCTAGGGATTTTCCAGAATTTTCTAGAATGTTTCAAGGACACTAGGCGAGTGTTTCTCAGGTCTTAGAATATTCTAGAATTTTATGGAGTTTTTTTTAGAACTTTCTAGAATGTTCTTAGAACTTTTTCTAGAATACCTGCTGAGTGTCTTCGGGGGTCATAGAATTTACTAAAACGTTCTAGAATACACTCAGAATTTTCAAGAATGCTCTCAGAAATTTTTCCAGAATGTTTCCAGAATGTTCTTGGAATTTTTCCTGAACACCAGGTAGGCATCATTGGGGTTTTAGAAATGTTCTAGAAACAATGGTGAATATTCTCAGAATTTTCTAGAATGTTCCCAGAACATGCAGTGAAAGTCTTTGGGGGTCCTGGAATTTTTTAGAATGTTCTCAGTATTTCTAGATTTTTGTAGAATGTCCTAGAACATTCCAGATTGCCCGGTGACCATCTTGGGGGGCCGAGGACCTCTTCTGATGGGCTGGAAATTACTACGGCCCCCAGAGATCAGCACAGGATGTCCTGGAGTGGCCACACCCCATTGACTCTCCTCCCATGTGTGCAGGTGCTTAGGCTATGTGCACTGTGTAAATGTCAGCCGGGCTGGGCACAGCACCAGGACACCCGCCGCACCTGGCTGGGGAATTTCCACTCAGACCTGCATCCCAGAATCCCCCTAGGATCACTAGGTGGCATTTTGGAACATTCTGGAACATCCTACAAAATCTCTAGGACATTCTGGGAAAATTCTAGAATATTCTAGAATGCTCCAGAAGATTCCAGAATCTGGATTTTTTTTTTCCAACTTTTCCCCTGCCAGGTGTCCAGGCATGGTCTTGTGAGCTCCGGGGAGGTCATTCTGGGTCTCTGTCTCTCAGTGAAAAAACTGGCTTGGAGCAGTTTTGCAGCATGAAATCCTTTAATCCCATTTCCTACTCCAATGACCCCAGGGTTCTGGCTGGCTCCAGCCAAAACAAACTGCCCAGGGGAACCACAGGAGTTTGTGGGGGGCCCCCTGAGAACAGGCAGTGCCGAATCTGGAAGATTCTATGGTGTTCTGGCTTGTACTCTCTTGTACAAAAGTGGTTAAAAGACATCCTCATACTTAAGAATGAGGTATGCCTCCTAAGTAGTGGTTTACCCTGCTGCACCACAATGCTCATCCTTGGCATTTTATCTGATGTTTCCCTGGCATTTGGACTTGATTACCTAAGTTCATTTGTTGGAGCCAGTGTTGTGATGCATTAGGATAATCTGTTGCCACTGATGCTGGCATCCCATATGGCCACTGTTTGTGTCTCAGCTGCTGTACTTCCCATCCAGCTCTCTGCCAATGCATCTGAGAAAGCAGCAGACAACCCAAGTTCTTGAGTCCCTGCCACCCATGAGGGAGACTTGGGTGGAGTTCCAGATCCTGGCTTTGATCTGACCCAGTCCCAGCCATTGTGAGTATTTGGTGGGTTGACCTGCAGATGGAAGATCTCTCTCTCCCCCTCCCTGTCTCTCCTTCTTTATAACTCCGTCTTCCAGATAAATAAATCCTTTTCACATATTTGTTTTTCAACATTTTTTTCTCCTTACTTGCTAGTATAGCATTCTCCCTTGGTGCTGCTGCTCTCTGTGGACTTGTCCTCCTCAGCCTCTGACTAGAGCACAGCCACCTCTCCAATGCTGACATCCTCTGACACATGTTTCACTCTTCTGTTCTCTCTAAACTGCAGACTCTTGGGCAACCTAAGTAACTCTCATGCATAAACTTGCATAGACACACACACTTGAGGACTACTTAGTCTTGGATTTCAGGTTGTAATTAACTTTAATTTTCAGAGGACTGGTGAAAAAACAAGTCTGGAAGCCAGGGTGCAGCCTTATGGTTCAGATGTCTGTGTCCCACATTGGAGTTTTTGGGTTTGATTCCCGGTTCCAGCCCCTGACTCCAACTTTCAGATAATGTAGACCCTGGTAGCTAGCAAGTGATGGTTCAGATGATTAGGTTCCCTGCTCCTGGGCCAGCCCTGACTGCTGTGGACATTTCAGCAGTGAACTAGAGGGTGAATACCACTTCTCTGTCTACTTGTTCATTTCTTTGCATCTCAAAGTAAAAAACAAAACAAGTATGTTTGCATGATCCATTAAAATAACTTCCTCAATGGAAAAAGTAGTGTCATTGTTATTTTTGGGGAAAAATAATGCTTCTTGGTTGTAAATGATATTTGAATAATGCATAAGTGTACATCAAACTTCCATTGTGGACAAGGAAGAGAAAGATGGAAGCAATAATTTTTACTTCTGGCTTTGGTACTTGTCATGTAACCTTGAAAAATTCATTTAAACTCATGGGGCCTGAGCGTCCTTAAAATTACAGGCTCATCTAGTTGAGGCAGGTGGTGTAAGGGGAGGTGGCAGGAAGCTGAGAGCTTTCCTTGTTTCTGTGCCAACAGAGCTAAGTGACATTAGCAAGTCATTTGACCCCTCTGGATCTTCCTCCCTTGTGAGATAAGATTGTCTTTGTAGTTAAAGGATTTATTCTACACAGTCCTATCTTATGGTAAGGTTCACATGACTGTGAAGTGTTTTATAAACTGGCAGTGCAATAATCAAGTTGGCACTGAAGATGAAATGCTAAACAGCATAGAACTTCTAAGGCTTGTAGTTCTATGAGGAGCTACACAGAAACATTCAAGTTCAGGGGCATTTTTAAATTTAAAAACAGAATCATTGAATCACTGTTCAGAATCAGTATAGTTGCTAAAATTCTTATTTATAATCACTGAGATTGGTAGTGTAATTACTGATAGCATACTCCTAGTGTTGTATATTTTAGTTTATACAATACTTAGACTATATAAAATATAGGTAGCATGGGAAGTGTGATACACAGCAGTCTTGTAGAATGGCAGATGTCCTAAACAGCACTCTGGCCTCAGAATCAGCCCTTAAGGCACTCAGATCTGGCTGAAGAGCCCATGAGAGTATTTTAGGTATGGAAAGCTGTGGGGAGCAACTCGGACTATACTGTTACTGGAATTAAGACTTATTCTATGCATCTGCTCTCCCACAATGTGGTGCTGGGAGAGGAGCATACAGCTTCTACCCAGCTGCCCCTTACCAACTTGATAAGCTGCAAGAGCCGCTCCTGATTGGAGGAGAGCGGCACGCTCGGCGTGTGAGTAGCAGAGCACGGATTGGTGGAGAGGACTATATAGGAGGACAGAGACGGCATGGTGGTGTGGGTTGGTTGGAGAGTGCGTTGGAGAGTTCGCAGGGAAGTTCGTTACTTCATTCTTTCTCACTTCTCTCTACTCATTCTTGCTTTGGGAGTTTGCTGTTTACTTATTCTTACTTTACTATAGAAAGGACTTGTAAAAAAAGGGAACAACAAGCGTCCAGTCCAGTGCGGCTCCTCCGTGTGCGGAGGAGCAGCAAATGGTGCCGTGACTCAGATAGGAAACCTAGGAGGGAAAAAACGGGAAGAAGTGGGAAATTACCGGAGAGAGAGACTAGCAAATAGCCTAGGGGAAGGCCGGACGGAAAGAGTGCCGGTGAAAAGCTAGTTAGAACCCCGGAAAAAAGCCGTGGGGGAAGAAAATTAGAAGCTAGGAAAGAGGTATTAACTGGGAACGTCTGGGAGACTCAGTCTTCCATTACGCCCACCGCTCCAACATGTCACAGACGGTACAGACAATGGAGTTCTTTGGCTACTCTTTGCCCACTGGCTACCTCTTCCTCCTGCTAGGCACCATTCTCTATTTCTCCCTAAAGATCATCCATTGTGGGCTGAATGTGGTTTCTCTCTCTTCCTACTCCCCACCTCCTCGCAGCTTTTCTTCTAAGCGAGGGAAACGAGGGGGCAGGAAAATTCATGCATTCGTAAGAGCAGTCGTGGAGACGTCCCCCTGGTTTCTACAGCAGTGGAGGCAGGTGGGACGGAAATTACGTGAGGCTGGGGAATCGATAGAAGTGCTGAAGCTGTGGCAACTCGTTGATCAGGTGCTTCAGGACCCCACGGAAGGGATCGAGTTGTTGCTTAATGAGGGGAGTGAATTGCAGGAAGAATTATGGCAGGGCAGCCAGGCGAGCAGCTATTGTAACAAACAGGTGAGAAGAAAATCAAAGAAGGATTTAGAGAGCCAGGAAGCTTACGTGGGGGAGAAGGAAGCTGAAGAGGGAACCTTGCCCCCGAGAGAGATGCCAAGAATATATCCTGGCCCTACAAGGCTGGCAAATTCAACCATAAAGGATGAATCACCACCCCGGTATCGCCCATTAGTACTACCAAAGTTTCCTCCTGTAAAGAAAAGCCCCTTTTTTCCACATGAGATTGAAGAAGAGTGGGAGGAGGAAAAAGGAGTGATGGAGGGAGTAGGTATGCAGGAGGAGATAGAAAGGCCGAGAACCGAAAGCAAGCAAAGGGGAGCTGTTTATAGAAAACCTGCTTGGGAGCAGTACCAGGAACCAGGCCAGGTGTTTCCTGTAATTCAGGATCAACAGGGAAACAGGGGTTGGACGCCTCTTGACCATAAATTACTTAAAGAGTTGCAACAATCAGTACAATTGTATGGGCCCCATGCAAGTTACACTCAGGCAATCCTTGATAACATTGGGCAGCAAGGCCTAATACCCGAGGATTGGAGAAACTTAGTAAAGGCGGTGTTGGGCGGGGGTGACTTCCTCTTATGGTTAGCTGCTTATAAAGAATTCACGTGAGAATATTCAAAGCAGAACTATCAAGCAGGGAATCAAGCATGGGATGAGGAAATGTTAAATGGAGAAGGGCGATTTGCCAATCCCGATGAGCAGGCCCGATTACCAACAGCTGTCCTCTTACAAGTGAGAGAGATAGCAAGAAGAGCCTGGAAGGTGATACCCAGAAAAGGAGAAATAAGACACAGCCTAACTAAGATAGTACAGGGCCCTACTGAACTTTATGCGACTTCGTGAACAGATTAATGGAAGCAGCAGGAAACATTTTTGAAACTGTGGAAGAAGCAATGCCCTTAGTCAGAAGATTGGCGTATGAACAGGCCAATAAAACATGTCGTGAAGCTCTTAGAAAATGGCAGCATAAAGACATCCCTACCTTTTTGAAAATCTGTAGGGATGTCATGGATGATGTAGCTTCTGGATCACATGCTGCAGTAGCTGTAACCCGACAATTTAGACAGAACATGAGGGGACGAAAATGCTTTAGATGTGGTCGAGAAGGGCATCTAATGAGGGAATGTAGGGCGAAATTTCCAGCCCGAGATCGGCAGGGCATAGAGAACTCGAGAAGACCAGGCCTTTGCCCACGCTGTAGAAGAGGGAATCATTGGGTCAGTGAATGTTACTTTAAAATGAATAGCGCAGGCAATCCCCTGAGGATGCCAAATGAGCCGGGCCCCATAAGAAGATCAGGTGTATATGGACAACAGCAAAAAAACGGAATGTGGGCCCCTGCACCCTGGGGCCAAAACAATCGGTGGGTGCCACGGTCCCAACAATACAAAAACCAAATATTTACTGCGCAGAGTTACGAGCCACCGAATATTCGGTACTAACACCTCAAATGGGGCCACAAGCCATAGAGGTGAGGGCAGAAACAATTTCAGCGGAGCATAAGGGACTTGGAATAATCATAGGAAAAGAAACAAATGCTTTAAGAGGCCTAATGGTCATTACCGGAGTCATTCAATTACCTTTTGATAAGTTAAAAGTGCTAATACAATCTACAAAGGGTATTATTCAAATCAAGCCAGAAGAACCTGTGGCTCAAATGCTGATCATGATTGGAGCACAGGATGTTCATGGACCCCAAGGGGAGAAATTTGCAGCCTTGTCCCTACCTTTAGCAGATCGACCTCTGTGGACCTTAACCATTAGAGGAAAGTCGATTCAGGGCCTGCTAGATACAGGTGCAGATGTAAGTATAATTTCAGAAAATGATTGGCCGAAGTCATGGCCCCTTCAGCCAGGAGATAATACTTTAGTAGGCCTAGGTGCGGCCATGACACCATCAAGAAGTGCTCAGGTGCTTCATTGGCAGGATCAAGAAGGGAACAAGGGAAATGTGCAACCTTATGTTAGTGCACTCCCCATCACATTATGGGGAAGAGACATTTTAGAACAATTGGGACTGACATTAACAAATGAGGACCAATTGGAGAGTTCTACAGGACGGCGTATTATGTATAAAAAGGGATATCAGGAGAGAGGATTAGGCTCCAGAGAAGGCAGAAGGGACCTAGCCCAGCCCAAAGGCGATTTTAAAAGACAGGACACGGGTTTTTCGTGGGGGCCACTGAGATGCAGCCGCTGCCATTGTCATGGCTGGACAACAAGCCAAAGTGGATACCACAGTGGCCCCTTACCCAGGAAAAGTTGGCTGCGGTAAATGATATAGTGTTACAACAATTAGAGGCAGGCCATTTGCAACCATCAACCTCCCCATGGAATACGCCAATATTCGTGATAAAGAAAAAATCGGGGAAATACCGGTTGTTGCATGATTTACGGGCTGTTAATCAGCAGATGCAACCCATGGGGGCATTACAACCCGGACTCCCGGTTCCTACTATGATCCCAAAGCATTGGCCATTAATAGTACTCGATCTGAAGGACTGCTTTTTTAGCATACCTCTACATGAACAAGACATTCAGAGGTTTGCTTTCACCGTACCTTCCATTAATCATCAAGGTCCCGACAAAAGATATGAATGGAAGGTGCTTCCCCAAGGAATGACTAACAGTCCTGCCATATGCCAGCTATATGTTGACCAGGCAGTAGAGCCGGTTCGACAACAGTGCCCAAAAGTACAAATTTTACACTACATGGATGACTTGTTAATAACGGCTGAAAGTGAAAGTCACCTAATGGAAGCATATAAGCTGCTGCTATTATATTTGGAAAAAGTTGGGTTACAAGTAGCGCCAGAGAAGATACAAAAAGGGGAAGTAGTACAGTACTTAGGGCTTTAAGTAACTTCTGAAAAGGTGACCCCATTAGAATTTGAAATTGCAATAGATGGGTTGCAGACCCTTAATGACTTCCAAAAATTATGTGGCAATTTAAATTGGTTGAGGCCCTATTGTAAATTAACCACCGAAGATATGATGCCATTATTCAATATTTTAGAAGGAGATGCCCAGCTTGATTCCCCTCGTAGATTGACAAAAGAAGCCCGCTTGGCGTTACAGAAAATCAAAAAACAAATTAAAGCAATGCAGATGGAAAGATGTGATCCACAACAAGCCCTAGAAATATTAATTTTTATGGAACAGCTGTATCCCTTCGCAGTCATTTGGCAAGGAGGACCCTTGTTGTTTGTATACCCACATTCACATGCACCGCGTGTTCTATACACCCAAGGCATAGCGGTGGCTGATTTGATATTAACAGCAATAAAAAAGGTGACAGAAATGGTGGGGAAGACTCCAAAGCGATGTGTATTTCCCTTTGCTCAAGAGGCAGTAGAAGCCTTTACAAGGGAATGCTGGCAATGGGCATACATAGTTCTCATTCTACAAATAGAGATTGACAATCACTACCCTCACCATCCATTTGTTAACTTCTGCACACAGGTTTCAATAAAACGGGTGCAGAAGGTGCGAAGGGATCCAATTCAAGGGGCAGTTACCATATTTACGGATGGAGCTAAAGGCGGAACAGGAGCAGCTATATTTAACAATCAACGATATTTTGTCTTAACAGCATCCCCTTCTCCACAACATGCAGAATTAGCTATTATCGCAACAGTATTACGCAGAGAGAGCGCACCCATGAATATTTTGTCTGATAGTGCATATGTGGTGAATGCAGTTCAGATGCTTGCTACACAGTGCCTTATTCTTAAATCCTCCTCAGTCTATTCTTATTTAAGTGAAAATCAGGGGTTATTAAATCAAAGAGAGCATGCTATTTACATAGGCCACATAAGAGCTCATTCTAATTTACCTGGCCCACTTACTCGAGGAAACATGATGGCAGATCATTATTCAAGATTCTTGCTTGCATGCACCGCTTTGGAACAAGCTAAAGAATATCACTCTAAATGGCATGTTAACACCCACACTTTAAGTTTTAAATTTAATATTCCCCGCAAGCAAGCAGAAGATATTATTAGATCCTGTGAAAAGTGCGTTGTTACCATAGTTCCAAAGATTCCTGCGGGAGCCAATCCCCGTGGCCTTAAACCAGGACATATCTGGCAGATGGACGTTACACATATCCCCTCTTTTGGGCGACAAAGCTGTGTTCACGTCACTGTAGATACATATTCAGGTGTAGTTATGGCCAGAGCCATGAATAAAGAAGGAGTACAACAAGTAATCCAACACTGCTTGCAGGCTTTTGCAGCCTGGGGAGTTCCTCATGTGATCAAAACGGATAACGGCCCAGCATATACATCAACTCGTTTTGCTGCATTTTTGAAAGAATTCGGAATCTCCCATATTACCGGTATTCCATACAATCCACAAGGGCAAGCTGTGGTAGAACGCACTCACTTATATTTAAAAAATTTAATAATTAAACAAAAAGGGGGGATAGGGGAAATGGCCACATCCAACAAGGATGCCTTGGCCCTAGCTCTTTATACAATTAATTTTTTGAACAAGAAAAAGAACGGTAAAACACCTGCAGAAATGCATGCTCAATCAGCTGATAAGGAATCAATACAGTGGGTAATGTGGAAGGATTTACAGGACAACCAATGGAAAGGCCCATTCCCCTTACTCAGAAGAATACGAGGCGCCGTTTGTTTTTTTCCACAGGTGCGGCACAACCAATATGGACCCCTGAGAGAAGAATTCGGTTGGTAAACCTACCAGCAGAAGAGCTAGAAGAAAAAAACTCTATTTGAGGAAGAAAAACAATGAATAACCAATCCCTGGGATCTTGAATATGGGACATTTTTCAACGAACTCTGAAGTAGCACGACAAACAAGACAGTCAATAGCATGAAGATCATGCTGAACTTTACACACGCGCGTATCAACGCCAAAAAAATAAAAAGAAAGGGGGATCTGTGGGGAGCAACTCAGACTATACTGTTACTGGAATTAAGACTTATTCTATGCATCTGCTCTCCCACAATGTGGTGCTGGGAGAGGAGCGTACAGCTTCTACCCAGCTGCCCCTTGATAAGCTGCAACTTGATAAGCTGCAAGAGCCGCTCCTGATTGGAGGAGAGCGGCGCGCTTGGCGTGTGGGTAGCAGAGCACGGATTGGTGGAGAGGACTATATAGGAGGACAGAGACAGCATGGTGGTGTGGGTTGGTTGGAGAGTGCGTTGGAGAGTTCGTGGGGAAGTTCGTTACTTTGTTCTTTCTCACTTCTCTCTACTCATTCTTGCTTTGGGAGTTTGCTGTTTACTTATTCTTACTTTACTATAGAAAGGACTTGTAAAAAAAGGGAACAACAAGCATCCGGTCCGGTGTGGCTCCTCCGCGTGCGGAGGAGCAGCAGAAAGCCACTCTGGCAAAAAAGAAAAAAAAAAGGACCTAAATAAAAGATCTCTGTGAGTGAGATCCCAGTAGAAAGAACAGACCATCAAAGAAGGAGGTACCTTTCTCTGAAGGGAGGAGAGAACTTCCACTTTGACTATGACCTTGTCTAAGTAACATCGAACTCAGTGAACTCAAGAGGCTTCCATAGCCTTGGCAACTCATGACTAGAGCCCAGGGAGATTTCTGATGCCATAAACAAGAGTGTCAGATTGTTAAGTCAACAACAGGAATAACTGTGTGCTTACTCCTTATGTGGGATCTCTGTCCTTAATGTGTTGTCCAATGTGAAGTAATGCTATAACTAGTACTCAAACAGTATTTTACACTTTATGTTCTGTGTGCTGCAAACTGATGAAATCTTAACTTAATATAAACTGAATCGATCTTCTGTGTATAAAGATAATTGAAAATTAATCTTGATATGAATGGAATGGGAGAGGGAGTGGGAAATGGGAGGGGTGCTGGTGGGAGGGAAGTTATGGGGGGGAAGCCTTTGTAATCCATAAACTGTACTTTGGAAAATTATATTTACTAAATAAAAGTTTAAAAAATTAAAAAATAAAAAATAAATAAAAATATAGGTAGCAATATTTAATGCTTCTCTTACTGTTCCTGGATTGGATTATAGTATATGTTAATAAACCCTTTTTAAAGATGTATTTATTAATTTGAAAGACAGAATTATAGAGAGAGACACAGAAATAGACAGAGATGTTCTGTCTGCTGTTTTACTCCCCACATGGCTGCAAGCAGCTGCAGCTGGGCTAATCCAAAGCCAGGTGCTTCTTCCAGTTCTCCCACATGGATTCAGGGGCCCAAGTATTTGGGCCATCTCCTGCTGCTTTCCCCGGCACATTAGCAGGGAGCTAGATTAGAAGCAGAGCAGCTGGGACATGAACCAGTGCCCATAGGGGATGCCAGCACTGCAGGTGGTGGCTTCACCTTATATGCCACAGCACCAGCTACAGCCTATTCATTTTAAATTAATAACTAAAGATTATCTGCTGTTCAGCCTCCGGGCTTTGGCTTGGCCCAGCCTCTGCTGTTGTGGACATTTGGGGAGTGAACCAGAGGTTGAAAGATCTCTTTTCTTATGTCTCTCCCTCTCTAACCTTGCCTTTCAAATAAATAAATGAGTCTTTGAAATAAAAATACATACACACACACACACACACACACACAGTACCAACACAGTGGGTAAAGCCATGGCCTGCTGTGCCAGCATCCCATATGGGTGCTGATTCAAGTCCCAGCTGCTCCACTTCCAATCTAGCTCCCTGCTAATGTGCCTGGGAAAGCATCAGAAGGTGGCCCAAGTGCTTGAACTACTGCATTCATGTGGGAGGCCTGGAAGAAGCACCTGGCTTTAGATTGGCTCAGCTGAGGCCAATTTGGGAAGTGAACCAGCAAATGGAAGATCTGTCTCTACCCCTTCTATGTAACTCTGCCTTTCAAATAAATAATAGATTTTTAAAATGGGGGAAAAGGGCAGTTTTGTTGCCTTCCCTTTCCTTAGAGTAACATAATCAAAATCTGTTAGGCAAATGAATAAGGGAAATTCTGAGATCATGTATTGACCACAGAAGAGAATGGATTCCTTGTGCATTTTCTGCAAGCCCATGCTAGTTAGAACCAAGGGAAGCATAACAAAAAAGGGGAGGCCTATATCCCTCTTATTTGTCTTTTTTGTTCATTGGAGCAGTGGAGAGTTGAGTAATGTAATATCGGTGTTTGTCTCCATACAGTTCACTTCTATTTAGCTGGTTCTTTTTATTTTTGCATTTCTTTTTTATTTATTTTAAGAGATTTATTTGAAAGGCATAGAGACAGGGGTCTTCCATCTGCTGGTTTGATCCCCCAATGTTTGGGTGAGGTTGAAGGCCGATGAGCCCCCTTCCAGTTCTCCCATGTGGTGTGGGGTCCAAGCACCTGTCCATCACCACTGCACCTGTTGGCTGGAGTGGGACAGGAATTTGGGCGGCAGGGACTTGAATCAGCAACTGTGATGCAGGCCCTGCAGTTCTGGTTGCACCCCCAAACCATGGTGCCAGCCTTGATAAACTTTTCTTAAAAGTGGAATTAGGGGTAAAAACGATCTGAGGTGCATGTGCGGTTCCATTGTGAGAGGGGCTGAGGCCCCACGGGTGACCAGGGGCCAATAGGAACACCTGCAGCCTTGGCCCACAGGTCCCAGGCATCTCCCCTCTCCTTCTGCCCCACCGACAGCAGCCCGGCCCAGGCCCAGTCGTGCCTTAGGGATTTCCACCCCAAACTGGTCAATTCAGGTCACTTTGTGATCCCTGAACAGATTCAGTAATGCATGCTTCTTCTCTACTACAAAGATCTTATGTTGGTCATATTTCCAGTTACCAAAATCAAATCAACTCACACCTGGACTCTGAGTATTCAATGACATTAGTTATCAAAATAAATGTATTCAAATATTCAAAGACCACTTCAAAGCTTAACTGCCTTCAAGAGTTTTTGGCACTGGAACAGCCACTGTGGTTTTCTACACATGAGCACTCACTATTTTATATACCATTTAACAATTCAAACATCACTTCAGCTTCAGCAATACACAACAATAGAATGGATGATTCTACATAATAAACATGTTACATTAGTTTGGACTTAAAACCTAGAATTAAAACCATGTGGTAATGTGGATGGATTTAAGGAAAGATGTAGAGCTAGGTAGCTAAGGCCACAGAATCCCAGACCTATTGATTTTAAGTGAGTCTAGAACAACAGCATTCCATTGCATTATCTTCCATCTCAGAGTCCTGCTTTTCCAGTGAGACCCACCCCAAATAGACCACATATTTCCTGCCTATGTCTTCACGGTGGTGGAAGCTGTTCTGATACAGGCATCTCCTGGACAGTCACCAGCTTCCTGATTTACTACCTGAACTGGAATCAACAGTTGTGAGGGATGTTTCCCAAACACCCAGGCTGAACTGAATGTTTGCCTCTGGCAGTCAAAAACTTCTGCCTTAGGAAACAGAACATGTCCTCTACTCTGGGGCTCCTTTTTCTTCTCATGGGGTTCTGTGGTGATCTCTGGTTTTCAACACAAGTCCTGGGAGCATTCTGACTCAAAAGAAAGACCAGGGATAAGAGTTCTTTCTGGGGGCTGGTGTTGTGGCATAGCAAGTTACACTGCTGCCTGCAGCACTAACATCCCACATGGATGCCAGTTTGACTCCCAGCTGCTCTACTTCTTCCCTAGCTCCTTGCTGGGTAAAGCAGCAGAGAATGGCCCAAGCACTTGGTCCTCTGCCCCCACATGGGAGACCTGGAGGAAGCTGCTGGCTTCAGCCTGGCCCAGCCCTGGCCATTGTGGCCATTTAGGGAGTGAGTCAGCAGATGGACCTCTGTCTTTCCCTCTCTTTTTCTCTCTGTAACTATGCCTTGCAAATAAATACAACTTCAGAAAGTTATTCTCCATCAAGCAATACACCCTTTTCCAGGCAGTTGTAAAGCTGGGAGTCATAGCTTCTCTTATATTTTGGATAATAAGAGTTTTGGTTTGAAAGCATGTTCATCTGAGACAAAGATCACTCATTATCCTTTGTTAGAGAAGGGGGCTCTGCTCTTTGAAAGTGAAAATTAGAAGCGGTAATGTGTGATGAGCTCCACCTGCCAGGTCTGGGGAGACTTATTTGAAAGACAGGACACCAGGAGAGGAAGCTTTTCAGATTCCCTGGCCCTTGCTTTAGTCTTATGTCTTTACTTCTTTTGCTGCATCTTGATGTCAAGAGTGTACTCTTTATGCTGAAATGAGGAATTGTGTCTTACCTCTTTTGGGCCTTTTTCTAAGAAGAGTGTATATATTTTTCTTGCATATAAGGATGGCTTCTGGGGTGGGTGGATCTTTTTTGGAAGTTTTCACAAGCCAGCCAGTAGCCTATATTTTCTTCACAGAATTCAGTTTTTAGAAAAGCCTCCAATACAGCCAGACCATCTGTATGTAGGGAAGAGAAGGTAGAAAAATAAAAAGAAACATGAGGAATATGAGGAAGCTAATGATCAAATAATCCCTTGTGCTTTTCTAGTACTAGGATTAGCTATTCTCTAGTTTTTACTCAACCCTGTAATCCTGCGGATTTAGCTCTTTAAAGACAAAGATGCCTGTAGGTAAAATACTTCAGTTGGTTCCATAGTACTAAAACAGAAATACTTCAGTTTGTTTTAGTGCCAAAAATGTATTTACAGGAGAGGCATAAATCCTCAGGGAACTAAGTCTCTTGCAAACACTGCATGCAATGAAAAACATCCTCAGCCTCAACCAAGAGCACTGCCATTGCAGAGCTGAAGGCTGATTTATCTTCCCCACCTGGTGTGAATATGCTGCAAAATAAATGGAGATAAACAGACCTTCTAGGTTAAGTCAAATTCTCCCTGGTGAGCTGCTGATTTGAGGACACAGCCTTTCTGCACTCTTGTGATACTTGCAATGGATTCAATTCAAGCCTAATTCACAATTGCTGGCCAGCAGCTCCTGGAATGCTTCTGACCACAACAGTGCTTCCTTCGGGGAAGGTCTGCAAGAGCAGTTCTCTAATGAGTTGTGCTCAGAGCAGTTCCCCTCCCAGCTCAGCAGTGAGCTCTTCAGATTGCAAACACAGGAATCTCAACTTACTTGATGAAAGCTTGCTACCTGCTTTTCTTGCCAATTGTGGCCTTCCCAGGAATGGTGGAGTTTTGCCATAGGTAGCTCAACCTGGTCTTCAATACTCTTATTCTTAAAAAAAATACAATTCACTAAGTGGTTATCCTTGAATTCACTACTGAGCCTGAATGCATTTTTACCAAATAAAGTTGCCCAATAGCTATAAACCAAAAGCCAACAACAGGCTTGCCCATCTAATATTACACTCAGCCCCGAAGTACTGAGCAGTTTCATCAGTTCCTCAGAATGTAACTACACTCTGAGGACTGAAGATAGGACTGCCCAAATTTTAATTATCAATACACTGCACAGCTAATAAAGCAGATGCTGTCTCTTGCCCACAAAAGGAGACAATTTCCCTGCAAGGTTAACCGCAATCAGGAGACATTTTGCACCTGATGGAACCCACAGCAGAACTGCCTTGAGCCGGCTCCTCTCCTTTCCTTTCCACCTTCGGTCCTGGATGGGCCAGAGACCATGCACAGGAGGTGCCATTGGTCACCCGTTGCCCCCTGTCTACCTGCAATGCTCCTGGTAGGAAGATGCTGCAGAACAGTGATTTGTCCCATGATTGTCACTGTGTGAGATCATCCCATCATAAGAAAATGACCATGGATTCCAATGAGATATGAACCGCAGAAGCACTTCCCCCAGCATCAGTGCAGGAGGGTGGATGATGGAAGGCACAGCATGGCCAGGACTCTAGGGACCCTGCAGGACTCTGCTGCCCTGGATGCCTATAGCAGGCAGCTGCATGCGGCCCAGTGTGCCAACAGCGCCCTCCTACGAAACCTTTCCCCCTGTCTGCCCATGCAGACCACACAGATGTTGTGTCAGTGAGTAAATCAGCACCGCACACTTGGTTTTCCTGATGAGACTTGGCCTTCATTACTTCCCCAAGTGCAGCACGTGCTGCAAGCCTCAGCCAGCAGGGCCGGCGGGAGAGGTGGGCGGTCGCACTCACCAGGTCTGTCTCTTCTTCTCCTGACCCTCCTGACTCTGGGGCCTCCACCTGCATTCTAGCCCCAAGGTACAAAAGAGCCAAGAAGCTAAACGACCCACATCACCGGCCTACACCGCAACTACCAGCTGCCCAACAATGACCACAGCCTTTATAGCCAGCCTACATGGGACGGGTCTGGCAGCACTGGTCCTGCCCCAGGGCAGGAAGGATTGGCCCGAGGTTCCCCCGCTGGGCGGAGCCTGAGCTGTCCTGCAGCAGATTCTGGAAGCAAGAGAGCTGCTGATGGCTGAGGCCCTGGCACAGAGCACACTTAGTGAGACCCCATGCCCGGCAAGGGCGCTGGGGCCCTGGACTTTCCCAGGCTGCAGTCCTAGGGTGGAGGCTGACTCGGCCCTCCTTCCCCAGCCCTGCCCACAGGTGGAGCGGGGTTCCCATGGGGCATCTTCCTTCATGGGAGCATGAGTGAACCCCAAATGCTGCGACTCCCAGTTCTGAGTGCTGGCCCGCAGCCTTCCGGGAGGGAGTAGGATACAGAGACTTTGTGGGGAGGTGACACTTGAGCTGGGCCTGTATTTTGGGTTTGCTCTGGATGCACAACCCAGTGCGCCTGGACCTGCAGGTCTGCTGCAGGCCTCCTGGAGGCTCTGGGAGCCGGGCGTCCTGGTGGCAAGGGCAGGAGGGCGGGAGGTCGAGGCGCTGAGCTCCCGCTGGGTGCACCAGGCACTTTGGAGCTGTTCAGAGTAAGGAGTTGAGGTCACCTCCTGAACCACTGCTGGTCCCAAACTCCTGGTTTGGGATTTGCCAGAACCCTGAAGCAGGGGTGTGGTGGGGGTGGTAGTGGTTGGCTTCAATGCACTGTATTTGTGAATTCTTCAAACACAGCTTCTCCCTACTCCTGCAGGCTATCAGGTGATTGACGAGGACAGAGTCCCTCTGCTGCAAAGTGACTGAAGTTTGGAAACTACGTCCAGAACATCACAGTGTGTATTCAGCTGATCATCCTTCAGGCCTGCAGGTGGACAGCAAGAGCAACAGTAAGATATTAACTACTGTAGATACTCTCCTTTCTTTCCGGTAGACCCACCAAAAGAGAATGGGAGATGAGTACTTGAACATTGGAACCAGTCAGCATGCTAGGGTGAGCTGCCAGTACTTGGAGCTCAGGAGTGGACATGGAGAGCAAAACATGCATTGTTACTAAAGAGGACAGTTAGGCATTTTACTGTGAAAAGGGAAATCATTTAGATGTGAACAAGACACCTTAAGTAAATGTCTGTATATTTATTTTTGTTTATTTGCAAGGCAGAGAGAGCCCTTCCATTTATTGCTCATTCCTCAAATGTCTGCACCAACCAGAGCTGGGTCAGGCTGAAGCCAGGAACTCAGTGTGGGTCTCCCACACAGGTGGCAGGGACTCAAGTACTTGAGCCATCAGCTGCTGCCTCCCAGGGTTCTGTTAGCAGGAAGCCAGAAGCAGAAGCAGGGCTAGGGCTTGAGGCCTGGGCGTTCTGACTGGGATGTGGAAGGCTTTACCACTATGCCAAACACATGCTCCAGTAAGGTGTTTCAACACGTTTGCAAAATGTAAGAATGTGGTTTTAAATATATGCTCTTCATCTTAAAAATTTGCATAATCTTATATTCAGTTTCATGATTCAATACTTATTATTAAATACAAGTAACATTTAGATACATGCTTTCCTCACCAATACAAACCTCAGTAACTTTTTCACTTAGAACCTTGAATAATAGCATTCATTCAGACTGAAGTTCACTCATAAGCTGGGAATTCTGACAAAGAGACAGTAGGGAAAAAATCTAGATGTGTATCTGATACCTAAGAAGGTTCTGAACCTGATTGACAGAATCTGAGTAACTGTTCGGAGAGTCACTTCATACCTCTCCCCTCTGTAATGAGAAGACTGTGTCCTTTGGCCACTTTCACATGATGTTATGTAAATCTAACCTGAAAAGCCTTTTATAAATTCTGAAGTACCATACAGAAGCATATTATGCATTTCCATATGTGTGAAAAAAGGCAATGTCAAAGGCATAGCTATTCCAGAGAGAAGTTAGGAGGATTAGCTCAGTTTTTAAGTGTGTAAGTACCATTAAATATCAACATATTTAAAATAGATTTCTATATAGAGTGTGGAGTTCATGATAGATATTGAATAAATGCACTCTGGATAATAAGCAAATATCAGAAATAATGCCACACCCATCAGTGTTTAAACTCTTCAGACAGCTCCATGCCAGGGAAGTGCAGTGATCCCTGTAAATTAACAAAAATCAATCTGTGTATACCCATGGAAGCCACTGGTTTATATGCAGCCTATACTAGAGGTTTTGTGTTTAGTAAAATTACTTGATTTTTTAATGAATGCTTTCAGACTGATACCTGATGCTGAGTGGCAGACAATTTTTTCTGAAAAGTATGTGGTTGAGAAATATAAATCAGTTTATAATTTTTGTGTCTGAATATTTTTATGCATTGAGACAGTACCTGCAATAATCAGAAGACTTTTCCTCAAAAGGTTGCTACATTGATGCATCTTCATTTATGTATGTAATGTATGTTTAGGTAAAAGGAAGAGAGAGAGAGAGAGAGAGAGAGAGAGAGAGAGATCTATCTTTCATCTGCTGGCTCACTTCCAGATGGCCACAATAGCTGGGGTGACCCAGACCGAAGCCAGGACCCTGGAACTCTGTCCCAGTCCCCCATGTGGGTGCAGGAACCCAAACTGTTGGGCAATCTTTGGTGCTTTCCCAAGCAAAGAGCTGGACGAGAAGTGAAGGAGGTGAGTCTCAAAGCAGTGCCATAAGGCATCCTGCTGTTGCAGTTGGCAACTTACTCCTTTGTGCCACAATGCTGGCCCTGGATTGATGACGTATTGAAGTGCTGCCACTGGCTTTTGGCTAAATAGGATGACTTAACATGTTTTCCACTCTGTGGAAGAGGAACAAATAAGGCAGTTGGTTGTAAAAGTTGCCCATGGAAACCACAGCCTGAGAAAGATGAATCAACTCACCTTGCATTTTCCACCTTGCATCTACACCACCCTTTTCTGGACAAACATCTGATTGTATGCCCTTATGATGGAGGTTCTCAGGGTGCTGGAGCTTTTTGTAATTTTTTTAAAAATATAGATTAAGAAGAAGGCAAATAAACAAAAAATTACAAACTGCTGCCAATACCAAGAAGAGATTATTGAGAGTAAAAGGTCACCTGTTGGAGCCAGCACTGTGGCACATCAGGTTAAAGCCCTGGCCTGAAATACAGGCATCCCATATGAGTGCTGGTAGAGTTCCGGCTGCTCCACTTCCAGTCCAGCCTCCTGCTAATGCACCTGGGAAAACAGTAGAGGATGGCCCAAGTCCTTGGGCCCTTTTGCTCATGTGGGTGACCCAGAAAAAGCTCCTGGCTCCTGGCTTCTGATCAGCTCACTCTCTACCTCTCCATATAACTTTTTCAAATGAATAAAATATTTTTTTAAAAAAGGTATCCTGCCATACTTCTTTCTTCCCTGTTAATTCCTAGGAATTAAAAATTGTTACAGGGCAAGCACTGTGGCAAAATGGGTTATAGCAACACCTGCAGCACTGGCATCCTCTATGGGCCCCATTGCATGTTCTACTTCTGATGCAGGTCTCTGAAAACATACTGGGAAAGCAGTAGAATATGGTAGAAATCCTTGAGTCTTGCACCCAAGCGAGAGACCTGGATGAAATTTCCCTGACCCCTGGCTTTTTTTTTTAAAGATTTGTTTATTTATTTGAAAGAGTTACAAACACCCACCCACACACACACAGAGAGAGAGAGAGAGAGAGAGAGAGAGGTCTTCCATCTGATGGTTTACTCCCCAGCTGGTTGCAATGGCTGGAGCTGCGCTGATCTGAAGCCAGGAGCTAAGAGCTTCAAGTTCTCCCATGCATGTGCATGGGCCCAAGCACTTGGGCCATTTTCTACTGCTTTCCCAGGACATAGCCAGGAGCTAGATCAGAAGTGGAGCAGCAAGGACTCAAACCAGTGCCCATATGGGATGCCCATAATGTTTTCTTTAATTGGAGAAATGTTCCTTTGATAGAATGAGCGTATGACCCCACAATATTCTCTACTTACTCATAATAGGGTCTGAGATGTAAAAGTCATGATTAATTTCTTAGAAGAAAATTTACATACCCAGAAGCAAAGAGTGAAAATTAACCTTTTGTTTTTCTCATGAATGAATCAGAGTTTCAAAACTAATACTTAACTTGTATTTTAGAGGAGTTAATGACTTAACCATCTCTTCTATTAGAAATACTATGTTGTGGCCAGTGCTGTGGCACAGCAGGTTAAAGCACTGGCCTGAAGTGCCAGCATCCCATATGGGCTCCGGTTCTAGTCCCAGCTGCTCCTCTTCTGATCCAGCTCTCTGCTATGGCCTGGGAAAGCAATAGATGGCCCACATCTTTGGGCTGTTCTGAAGCTCTTAGCATAGTGAACATATATTAGATTCTCATTATTGAAATCTTTAGAAATGTCAGAAAGCATGTAACTTTCTTTAATGATCTGAAACAGAGATGAGATCCATAAGGGCAGAACTGCTCAGCAGCCACACTGCAGGAATATGTATCTTTCTGACGATATCTTCATCTGCTTCTTGCAGTTGCAGCTAGTCTATGAGCTCTTGGTCTGTTTTCTGCCCTTGGGAGGGCCTAGGGTGCTCTATATTGTCTGTAAGGATTCAAAATTTGTTGTATATTAGTGTCTAATCATAAAATTTCCAAAGTGAAAAGCTGGATGTAATAAACTATGCCAGAATGCAAAAAAAAAAAAACAAGAAAATACAAACATAGTGTACTGTCTATAAAGTACAGCGGTAAATCTCTATTATAGAGATACACATGTCTACACAATTCTCTGTTTCTTTCCCTCTGAAAGTCTACATTCAGCTCTCGATAGTACGATTACTTAGGAATAGATTTCATATACTTAGTTTCATAGTCAGTGAACTCGGAATTATTATTGTAGTATTGAGGATTGTACTGACTAAAACACTATGTTTATTCCATGTTAAATAACATCATCCTATCTTTGGATTCCATTTATCCTGCTACTGATGTATTCACAGGAGAGGGGAGGTGGGAGGAAAACCCAAGATCCATCGGGGTGGAGGAGGAATGTCAGAGGCTGTGGTTCTATTGTACTGCAGCTTGGGTTCTGGAAGAACACATTAATGGACCCAGATGGTGTGAAGCTAACTGAAGGGCTATGTTCTGTACACTTGTCTGTGGTACTGCATTTTCATTTATGTAAAATTTATTTCCTTCAAGTAATATATTAATTTGGATGAAAATGAAGATGTTAAGGAATTTTCAGAATGGGTCTGTTTAACCCTCATTGGCTTTGTTTTTAGGCACTTAACTCAGAAAAGAAAAGATAGAAAAATACATTTTGGGTTCTCTTCATCTGTACCATGGCACTCTTTGGTTAAGATTTGTCATTTTGTCATATTTGATTCTCTAGACTCCCTGAAAAATCCCCTACTTCATTAGATGGAGTCCGTGTCTCACCATGGCAGTGAAAAGTTTAAAATGTTCCAGCTTTGCATTTAGCTAGGCCGTGGACACATTCCATGGCACTTGCCAGCCAATTGTGTCAGGGGCATCATCTGAATCAGAATTACTTGCATGAAAACAAGGAGTTGCAGATTCTTCCAGTGAAAGTGGAGAGGAGCAAGAGCTGCAGAACATTGCCAGGGTTGAATGTGCCAAGGGATGCTATGTGGTGGCTGGTGTCTGGGGTGCTGGTTCTGCAGAAGATAGGGCTTATGGGGGCTGGTGCTGTGATATAGCAGGTAAGGCTGCCTCCTGCAGTGCCAGCATCCCATATGGTCACCGGTTGGAGTCCAGCCTGCTCCACTTCCAATCCAGGTGTGCTGTGGCCTGAGAAAGCAGTAGAAATTGGCCCATGTCTTTGGACCCCTGAACCCACATGGGAGACCTGGAAGAAACTCCTAGCTCCTGGCTTTGGATCAGCTCAGCTCTGGCCATTGCATCCAATTGGGGAGTAAACCAGCAGATGGAAGATTCTCTCTCTCTCTCTCTCTCTCTCTCTGCCTCTCCTCTCTCTGTAATTCTGACTTTCAAATAAATAAATCTTTTTTTTAAAAAAGCTTATGCTTAAGGGTAGTGTTCATGGAAAATGTGTGGGACATTTGGCAGCAAGATTTTAGATGAATTTTCCAACCCCTGAACCTCCTAGAGATTAGAATAGACTTCTAATGCACAACTTCCACTTATGCTTAATTAGGTTTTTGTTTTGAATTGTTTTTGATGAAACAGCAAGGAATTCTGAGTTATAGACTTCCTATTTCAGAGACAGGAGAACAGTGATGCCTGCATTTTAATTAAATAATGCCTATCACCCTTTCTTAAGCAACAAATGATCACAGATTCTCTCTTTGCTGCTAAGTAATGAGCATGGTGATTCTTCCCACCGTAACCACCTTCCCACCTACACTCCCTCCCCTCTTCCTCCTTCCTCTCCTATTGACATGGAATGCCTTACATAGCTAGGCTGAACTTTTAATCCACTTGGCCCTAGGTGTTCATACACTTCAACTCTGTGTGATTATTCATATGCCCTTTTTATGACAAGGCTTATGTCAGAATGACAAATTATATATTCACCTAATACTGAGAGTCATCAAATTGATTTCTATTTTCTTCTCTCTTAGGCAGTTCTTGAGGGGCAGAAATATTTATTTTGTATATCATGTATTTATTCAACTAAAAGACTGACTGTCAAGATGCTGAGTTTTAGTGTCAAAGCAAATATGTTTCTAGACCCCATGAAGTTTACAGTCTGGCAAGAAAGAGCCATCTACCCCAAGAATATGGTTTAACATAGTAAATGCTGGTGTGAAGTCAGTGGATAAAGATTGAAGCATTCTTAATCTAGCACCACCTCTAATCCCATGATCTCTAATTGAGAGAAGTAATCAGAAACACAGAACTCCATGTTACCCAGTTATCTCTTTGAATTTCTGATTAAAAAATAAAACATATCAAACAACACACAAATACCTAGGAGTGCATAATATTTATATACTATCTTGATATTAAAAATAAGAACAAATAACCATGAAATAATAGCAACTTTGAATCTCCTTTGTTTTCTAGACAAGTTATAATCCTATGTGGTTCTTTATAGTAAAATATTACAGTAAATTACAGTACATCATTACAGTAAATTATTACAGTAAATAATTACAGTAAATTATTTTTGTAGGTACTCTTCATCTCACTCACATTTTTTCCTTTTGATAAATCAGATTTTAAAAACTGAGACCCAAGAGAAAAGAAAGATTTTTAAGCTAGTGTTATATGTTGATTGGCTCTCTAAAAAAGATTTATTTATTTATTTGAAAGTCAGAGTTACACAGAGTAGAAGGGGAGAGAGAGACAGAGAGACATCTTCCATCTTTTGGTTCACCCACCAATTGGTCACAATGGCTCGAGCTGTACTGATCTGATGCCAGCAGCCAGGAGCTTCTTCTGGGTCTCCCACACAGATGCAGCTGCCCAAGGACTTGGGCCATCTTCCACCACTTTCCCTGGCCATAGCAGAGAGTTGGATCGAAAGCAGAGTAGCCGGGTTCAACCTCCACCCATATGGAATGTCAATGCTTTACATGCTATGCCACAGTGCTGGCCCCTTGATTGGCCTTTAACTTAGACTTTTTAATGATATTAAAAAACACCATGCTTTTCTAAGCTCTTTCCATTCAGTTTCTATTTTGTAAACTCCAGATAATACTGTCCCCAGAATTAATCTAAGGTATAAATGCTATGATATAAGGCATTTAACCCCTTAACCTGTCTCTGAATACGCAGCTATGTTAGCTCTGTGTCCATTCTTCTGTCTCTGTACTAGATGAATAAAAAGACAGTTTAAAATGATTTGAAAAGAACTATAAGGGGTCGGTGCTGTGCTGCTGCTGCCAATTGGGGAGTGAACCAGCAGATGGTAAACCTCTCTCTCTCTCTCTGTCTCTGCCTCTCCTTCTCTGTAACTCTGACTTCCAAATAAATCAATAAATCTTAAAAGAACTATAAACATCAATAAAACACAAATGAAAATTGTATTCTCAAAACTGGATATTAAACCATGCCTTCTACACCTCTGTTAAAAGTTACATTCTATCATAGTCATTTATGATTTCTAGGGCCAAAGTAGTAAATAAGATTTTTCTGGAAGAGACAGAGGTTATGAGGGAGCCAGGATTTGGGGTCAGTTAGCAGCAGTGAGTGTCACTCTTTCAGATTTGATTCAGGAAAGGAAGAAAGCAACTGATCCCTGAGATTTTGGTGGGGGGAAGGAAAGGAAGGAGGGACTGAATAAAAGCAAAGGCCCTCTGGTTGTGGGCACCCAGCCCTGACTACAGCCTTTGGGAGGGTCAGCTGGTGTCTCTAGGGATGCTGCGGCCTGTACTCCATTTCCCAGAGTTCCCAGGAGCTCGGATGTATTATGCCTTCTGAATGCCTGTGCACATGCGCATGCTGCTGCCATTCCCTGGGGCCTGAGTTGGAACAGAGGGAGTTCATTCCCTGATCAGGGTCAGCCCTGGGGGCTGTGCTTCTCCTTCTCTGGCATTTACTCCATTTCCTGCTCTGCACGTGCGATCCCAGGCAGTTTCCAAGTGCTCACCCTAAGCCTGCCTCCTGCTGCGTCTTCCCTCTTCATCCTCCACCTGTGGGTCCCACTTACCAGGGAGTCTCTTACCGCCACTCCCCGAATCGCTCCCCGCGTGTCCGGAAGAAAGGGTACCTGCTCCAGGGACTTTCTGCTGCAGGTTTGGCATGCAGGAAGGGGCGGGGACATGTGTGGGAGAAGGGTGGGTGCCAGGGTGCCATCGATCATGGCAGCTTCCCCCGAGGTCAGGACTGGGACCCGGGCTGTTCTGTCTCCCACCTCCACTTCCCAGGCTCCCAGTGCCTGGAATCTCTCCTGCAGGACCTCACCCAAACTGTCCCTAATGTGCTTTATTTAGTGGTTACAGGAGAGAGGGGGCAGCATTCTGGGAACATGCACACGCAGGGAAGGAAGGCAGAAAGACTCCGGCTCTCCACAGTTAAATAAGCTGGGTTCCCACTGTGGGTGGTCTCAGAATGCAGTCTGGCCAGGCCTCTTGATGTTTCCTGGGCTGGTTCCTGCAGGGTGGGGCTGGGTGGCCTTCAGCAGGGAGCCTGGTGCAGCAGAGGGGTGGGAAGGAGGATCTGACTAGGATCTGCCCCACTGCTCTCATCTTGCACCTCATCTTCCTGGTGGGGAGCAGTGTGAAGTGTGCATTGATCCCTCTCATATTAATTATCAGATTTTTCCAATGTGGAATTTGAAGCTGTTCCAGAAACCTGGGGTGGGAAAACTCCCTTCTTTCAAACAGGCACAGAGACAGTGGAGGATCCAAGGAGTTTCTATTAATGGCCCTAGGCACAGCTGGAATGATTTCCTGAGAACTGAGCATCAAATTCAAGTTTCTTAGCTGTTACAGCATTGGTGGGTTTAAATGGCAGCCTTCATGACTTAGGTCCACATTTCCAATGGTCAGGGGGTCCAGTATGTTTGTAAAAGAGATGCCAGGGACAGATTTATTAGGATAGCTTTATGACTGGAGTTTACAGAAGCAGAACTTAGGACATCTTCCCTCCCTAGATAAGATTTCAGTGGGCAGCTGTTTGACTCGTTAATTGTGAGCATCCACTTTTAAAGGTTTGTGTTGGATGGGGTCCACTTCTCTTTCTTTGATGATGTATTTGGCTGCTTTTCATATTCTGTCTTCAGCTATTTCTTCTCCTGTTAGCAAGGCTGTCAACTGTTTTGACCTGCCACTGATCCCTTTGCAAAATAAGAAGAGAACTAAAATTAATGCAAGTCTACTGTGTTGTCAATAACTGGAGCTACTTTTTTAAAGATTTATTTATTCATTTGAAAGAGTTACACAGAGAGAGGAGAGAGAGAGAAAGAGAGAGAGACGTCTTCTGTCCGATGGTTCACTCCCCAATTGGCAGCAACAGCTGGAGCTGTGCCAGTCTGAAGCCAGGAGCTTCTTTTGGGATGAAGCTGTTTTTTAAAATAATTATTTATTTATTTGAAAGGCAGAGTTACAGAGTGGCAGAAACAGAGATGGATGGCTGGAGCTGTTTGGATCCAAAACCAGAAGCCAGGAGCTTTGTCCAGGTCTCATAGGTGGGTGCAGGAGATGAGGGATTTGGGCCATCTTCTACTGTTTTCCCAGGCCACAGCAGAGAGCTGGATGGGAAGTGCAGCAGCCAGGATCCCAACCGGCACCCATATAGGATGCTGACACTGCAGGCAGTAGCTTAACCCACTATGCAACAGTGTTGCCCACTAACTGGAGCCCTTTTAATCTGAGTTTGCATAAAGTGGAGAATTACAACATCATAAATACAGATAAGTTACAGTTTTTCTCTGCGCAGTACTTTACAGTTACCCAGTGATCCACTGAGAATCTTACTTTTCACACTGTGTAAATAAGAAGGTCAGTTACTTGTCTTATTTTGGGTTCTGTGTTTAAACCCATGACATTTTTGAAATGGGAGGATATTAGTTCTACAATTTCATAAAGACTGCTCTGTGGAAGCATCAATAGAAGTTATAACTGTGAGAGTGGTAAGAAAGAAGAATGGAAGAAATAAGTACCCCTTACGCCACACAGAGATGTCCACAAATGGAGTAGAAGATGTGCCCTTGAAAACTATGGCTGACTTTCTGGGACAAACTGTGTTTGAGTGCTTCACATGTTCTGATAGAAAGGTGTTGCCACCAGGTTATTAGTATATTTATTTAGTTAGTTTTTAAAGATTTATTTATTTATTTGAAAATCAGAGCTACACAGAGAGAGAAGGAGAGACAGAGAGAGAGAGAGAGAGAAGGAGAGACAGAGAGAGAGAGAGAGAGAGAGAGAGAGAGAGAGAGAGAGAGATATGTCTTCCATCAGGTTCATTTCCCCAATGGCTACATCATTGTGAACTTTGCTCAGTTCCTGACCTATACCTTTCCTTTAACCTAGTACTTTGCCATGTAGTAGCCCATGAAAACTGCAGACTGCATAAATGAATGAATATTTGGAGGGTTGTGATTTCTTAGAGGAACATCATGAGACAGAAGGAATAAAACAAAACAAAAGTATCCTCCGTATATAGAAGATATACTGTTTTTGCAAGCTATAGAGAAGAGGAAGAAGAAGGAAAGTAGTGAGACTGGAAAGGTTGTGGCAAAGGTAATAGGCACTAGTCAAGAATTCAACAAGCCCATTAGGAAAGTATTAAGGATTCTTTACTTCCATGTAGACTCTGCCCTCTAATGGTGAACAGGGTCCTCTAAACCCACTTGTTGCACAAATGAAAACCCAAGCATTGTCTTCTCCCACAGATGGAGTCTGCTATTGGTTTTGATTTACATTTCCCTAATGGCTAGTGATATTGGGCATGTTCATCTATGTCTTGACCATTGAGATTTCTTCTTCTGAGAAACATCTATTCTGATCATTGCCCATTTCTTACGTGTACATTTTGCTTCTTGTTTGGAGTTTTTCCAGTTCTATATATGTATGTTCTGGCTATCAATGTTTTGTCATAGTCAGAGTTTTCAATGTTTCCTGCCATTCCGTCCATTGTATGCTCACTCTGTTGATTACTTTGTTATGAAGATGTATCTTAATTTGATATGCTCAAATTTGTATATTTTATTTTGTTACTTGTGCTTTTGGAATCTGACCCAAAACTGTTGTCTATGCTAATGTTTTACAGTTTCTCATATGTTTACTTAGGTTTTGGGTTTTTTTTAACATACATAATTTTATTACAAATTTTTTTTAAAAAAAAACAACACAGAATGCAACATCCTAACAAAAAATCCAAATTTACAAATGATACTAATTCCTACAACTTTGCTGTGCTACCATACACAAGTCAAGAAATTAAAGAAACCATTAAATATTTAGGAACATTCAACATCAGAAGCTTTAAAATCTAACTGTATGTAGTAGCCCCTCAAAAAGCTACAACCTGCATTTTTTAAAAAAAAGTATTTTCTCTACAAAGAATCTTATCAGCTATACAAAAATCTGTACAGTTTCTTTATACTGAAGCTAATATTGAGCTGCACTTGAATTCACATTCTTAGCAAAACAACTGCCTGAGCACACACGCACACTCCACACTCATCATTACAGGATAGCCATTTATTCTTCATCTTCATCCTCTTCCTCATCATCTTCATCTTCTTCCTCTTCCTCTTCTTCCTCCTCATCTTCAGGTTCATTCTTCTTCTTTGAGCCTGTGGGCCTACCAGGGCCCTTCTTTCCCGCTTCACTTTTGCCCTTGGCACGGTATGCAGCAATATCCTTTTCATATTTCTCCTTTAGCTTAGCTGCTTTCTGTTCATATGGTTGTTTATCTTTGGCTGACTGTTCAGACCACATCTCACCCAATTTTTTTGCAGTGTCCCCAATGGACAGGCCAGGGTGTTCACTTTTGATCTCTGGGCGATGTTCAGAGCAAAAGAGAAAGAAGGCAGATGGTGGTCTTTTAGGAGCATTAGGATCCTTTTTCTTTCCCTTCTTATCACCCTTGGGAGGAACGTAATTTTTCATCTCCCTGTCATAACGAGCTTTATCACTTTTTGCCATATCTTCAAACTTGGACTTTTCCTTTGCAGATATGGTCTTCCAACTCTCCGAGCATTTCTTAGAGAATTCTGTGAAACTGACCGAAGAGTCAGGGTGTTTCTTCTTGTGCTCTTCCCGGCACGTCTGCACGAAGAAGGCATAGGAGGACATTTTGCCCCTCGGCTTGTTGGGGTCTCCTTTACCCATGACAACGGAACGGCGGCCACCTGGTGCGAGTTGTTCCTCAGACTCCCGCAGAGCGGCCAGATCCGAAGGCATTGCTTCCTTCCCTCAGCTCCGGCATGAACTCAGGATGTGAGGGCGATCTGGCTGCGACATCTGTCACCCCATTGATCGCCAGGGTTGCTTCGGCTGATCTGGCTGGCTAGGCGGGTGTCCCCTTCCTCCCTCACCACTCCATGCGCGTCCCTCCCGAAGCTGTGTGCTCGGTCGAAGAGGACGACCTTCCCCGCTAGAGGAGGACCAGTCTTCGGTCAAGGGTATACGAGTAGCTGCGCTCCCCTGCTAGAACCTCAAAACAAGCTCTCAAGGTTTTGGTTTTATATTTAGACTTTTAATTTACCTTGAGTTGCTTTTACATAGTGTATGAGGTGTTGGGGTATCTTTTCAGGCTTCTACATATGGATAATCACTTTCCTTTAAACCATTTGCTAAAGGGATTCTTCTTTCTCCTGTTTGTTTTATTTCCTTTATTAAATAGGGGTTGGCTGTAGAAAAGTCAGTTTATTTCAGCTGCCTATTTTTTCCATTGAACTATGTGTCTGTTTTTCCAACAGTGCTAACACTGCTTCTATTTTTTTAAGATTTCTTTATTTGAAAGGCCAGATGCTTCTTCCAAGTCTCTCATGTGGGTGCCAGCACCCAAGAACATGGTCCATCTTCCACCAATTTCCCAGGTGCATTAGTAGGGAGCTGGATTGGAAGTGGAGAACCTGGTCTTCTAGCAACAACATATGGGATGCATGCACAGCAGGACAAGGCATTAACCTACTACACCACAGCATCAAACCCTTCCTTATTTACTTCTGCTGTGATCTTTCATTATTCACTTTTCTACTGCCCCACAACTTGACTCATTCCTGGTTTTTTTTTTTTTTTTTTTTTTTTTTTTTTTTTTTTTTTTTTTTCTGGGTCCTGGAGGATGGTAGTAGGTTGCTTCTGGGATATCTTTTTTATGTTAGTAGATACTTGGTAATCTAAAATCATAGTTATTGCTTTCTATATTTCTCTGCTAATCACAAGGACCTTCTAGATGACAGCAGAAAATGCTAGCAGAAATGAGGATATATTAATTTGCTAAGATATATTAATTTGCTAATTTGCACAGAGAATATGATGTAAATCATGGAATTTTACTTCTCAGAGTTGTAGAGCTTGAAAATATCAGATCAAGATGCTAATAGGCTCGATTTTTCCAGAAGCCCTTCTCTGATGTGACAGACACATCTATCATTTGATCTGCTTAAAAGCACTTTCTTCAGGTAGAGTCATGTTGCTGGTTAGCACTTCAGTGTTTGAGTTTTAGGGAGGCACATTTCAGTCCACAACAGCAAAGGGACCCTGTGGTCTACTTCAATGACAGCCATCTCTGCAGAGGACAGAAAGTTTGAAATCAGCATTAGGAGTTCTCACAGTATTACTGTCAGTGCTATCTCCATCAAATGTGCATTCATGTACACACAAACAAAACTACCTGTACACATAAACACATTCAACAGTGGAAATGCCTGATGGTTGTGTACAGGTAACATCAATATAATAATCCATAAGATGGCCTATTAGCAGACATTAAAAGAGAATTAGAAAGAATGACAACAAAATCTGCAGTTACCTATATTTATGTCTATATGTATGATATTCAGTATTTATAGTTGCTAAAAGATGAATACTGATGTGTGGAAATAAAAGCTAAACCTTACCTTGCAATATTGCAGCCTAGTCTACATGAAAGATGTCTTCCTAAAACCTTTCCCTGGGCCCACTCTGTGGCATAGTAGATTAAGCATCCACCTGCAGCACCAGCATCCCACATGGGCACCAGTTTGAGTCCCTGCTCCTGCACTTCCAATCCAGCTCTTTGCTAATGGCCTAGAAATGCAGTGGAATATGCCCTGAGTGCTTGGGCCCCTGCACCCATGTGAGAGACCTGGAGGAAGCTGCTGACTCCTGGCTTCTGGCACCTGGCTTCAGATCGGCCCAGCTCCAGCCATTCTGGCCATTTAGGGGTGAACCAGTGGATAGCAGACCTCTCTTTCTCTTCCTCTCTATATCTGTCACTCTGCCTCACAATAAATAAATACATCTTTTAAAAATCTTTCCCTTTTTAAATTTCTTAATTGTTTTAAAGATTTATTTATTTATTTATTTACAAGTTGAGTTACAGACAGAGAGGAGAGCCAGAGAGAAAGAGAGAGGTCTTCCATCTGATGTTCACTCCCTAATTGATTGCAACTGCCAGAGCTGTGCTGATCCGAAGCCAGGAGCCAGGAGCTAGTTCCAGGTCTCCCAGATCGGTACAGGGGCCCAAGGACTTGGGCCATCTTCTACTACTTTGCCAGGCCATAGCAGAGAGCAGGATCAGAAGTGGAGCAGCTGAGTATTGAACCGGCCCCCATATGGGATGCTGGCGCTTCAGGCCAGGGTGTTAACCTGCTCCACCACAGCACCAGTCCAACATTTTAAATTTCTGATACTCTAAAGTAGCAAAGGACTGCATTACATCTAGGAAAGATGTATTTAAAAATTATAAATCTAGTGCCTTTTAGCAGAAGTCCTAACAAATACTTCTGATTTTCTCAACATTATGTATAAATAAATGATAGAATCAGTCATTGTCAGATTAATAGAAGTAGTTTGAGAGGATTGTCTCTCTTTCAATTGTGTTGAATAGTTTGAGAAGCATTAGTTCTTTAAAAGACTTGTAGAATTCAATAGTGAGGCTGTCTGATCCTGGACTTTTCTTTCTTGGGAGGGTCTTTATTACTCATCCACTCTCTGTCTTGGTTTTTGATTTGTTTAGCTTTTCTATGTGTCTTCATGACTCAATTTTGGTATATTGTGTATGTCCAGGAATCTGTTGATTTTTCCTCTAGGTTTTCCAATTTGTTAGCCATCACAACAGATGCCCGCATCATATATTGCAGTGCTAATCTGAGTTTTGGGTACTCCACTTCCAAATCAGTTTCATGTTAATATCCCTGGGAAGAAATGGATAATAGCTCAAATTCTTTCCTTCTTGTCATCTAATTTGGAGAACTGTAACCTCAATGGGGACTTGAAACCTGGTCTTGCACAGTTGTAGCCATATAGAAAGTGAACCAGCAGATGGGATATCTCTCTGCTTCTCTTTCCTTCTCTCTTTGTCTCTGTGTCTCTCTGCCATTTTTTATCATATTAAAATATTTAATTACTTATTTGAAAGAGTTACAGAGAGAGGGAGAGACAGAAATCTTCCACCACCTAATTCATTTTTGAGATGACTTTAATAGCCAGAGTGTGGCCAGGTTGAAGCCAGGAGCTTTTCCTCCGATGTGCGTGGCAGCATCCCAGCACTTGGGCCAACTTTCCCTGCTTTTTCAGTCCATTGGTAAGGAGCTAGATCAGAAATGGAATAGCTGGTACTTGAACTGGTGCACATACAGGATGCCAATGTAACAGATAGCAACTTTGTCCACTGCACCACAACCACCAGCTCCTCTTTCTGGCTTTCCAATAAATAAATCTTTTGAAAAAGAATTTAAGGTAGTAAAAGTCATCATGACTGAGCAATGGCAAATTTATTGAAGTGATCGACTTTCTTAAAGGTCTATTTATGAATTTGAAAGGCAGCACTAGAAAGAGAGAGTGGGAGAGATGGATCTTCCTCCTGGTTTGTTCACTCCTCAAATGGCTGCAATGACTGTGGCTAGGACAGACTGATATCAGGAGCCAGGGGCTTCTTCCAGGTCTCTCACATGGGTGCAGGAGCCCCAATATTTGAGTCACCCTGTGCTGCTTTTCCAGACACATTAGCAGGGAACTGGATCCGTTTGGAGCATTAATGTCTATGATACTCTCCTTGCAGTTGAAGGATTTAGAATCCGTTTCAATTATGGGTGGGCTAAGTACAACAGCTCCCAATTGTCCAAGGTTTGGATTAGATGGGTTCTGAGAAATTTTGTTAAAATAGTTATTAATCATAACTCTCAGTTTAAGCTTTTCTTACCAAATTTTCATGTTTGCTGATGTTTATATCTATGGGAAAATTGGGTCTCTGGATTGCAACCAATGAAAGCATCCAGACTAACAGTAATAAGGTCAACAGTCAGCAGAATGATGTCCAGCTGAACTGAAATAGCTTTTCTTATTTGGTAGAGGGGTTACCTCCTGCATTATACTGACATACTGACATAGACAGTAGATATTGGAGCCTGTCTCTTCTGCCAAATGGAGAATGCCGCATTTTGATCCATCGTATATATATTTATATATTATAATATATATTATATATTTCTATACATAATATGGAATTACATATAATTATCATAAATATATAATATATAATTATATAAATATTATATATGAATTTATTTATATATAAATATATAATTATTTCTGATCCAGCTCCATACCAATGGATTGAAAAAGCAGTGAAAGATGGTCCAAGTGCCTGGGTTGCTGCCACACACATTGGAGGAGGAGCTCCTGGCTTCAACCTGGCCACACTCTGGCTATTGAAGTCATCTCAATAATATATATATATATATATATAATATATATAATAGTTATAGTAAATTATATAATATTATCTGTTTATAATTATTATATATTATATAATATATTATATGATAAAGCATAATATATTTTATATATGAATATATTTATATACATAAATATATAAATAAATGTAAATATATATATATAGAATTTATTTACGTATTTGACAGGTGTACTTACAGACAGTGAAAGGAAGAGACAGAGAGAAAGGTCTTCCATATGCTCATTTACTCCCCTAATGACTGCAATGTCTGCAGCTGGGCCAATCTGAGCTAGGAGCTACCAGGTCTCCCACATTTTGGCAGGGACCAAAGCACTTGGAACAGCTTCTACTGCTTTCCCAGGCTATTGCAGAGAGCTGGATGGGAAAAGGAGAAATGGGGACTAGAACTGGTGCTCATATGGGGTGCCAGCACTGCAGGTAAAGGATTACACCACTGCACCACAGTGCTGGCCCCAGTCTATCCTTTATTAAGGAGATCTCAGTAATCATGTTCAGGTATTGCTGTCCTATATTCATGGCCAAAGTCCTAGCAGGCAACATGGTTTGGAGAATCGTAAGCACAAGGTGTGTAGGAGACTTCATTTCTCATACAGCACAGTTAATAACAAGGTTCCAAGAGGGGAAATTACTTGCATCATAGTCTTTGAGAACTAATGGACATCACAGGTGATCTAAAGAATTTAGAAGGTTTGTGAGCCCCTAGAGTGAAAAAGTCACAGGGAGCACAAGGACAGTGCCTAGAGTTTATTTTGATGGATTTTAGCCCCTTTCATTGGAGGGAGGCCCGAAGAAGCTGGACTGATTAGTAAACCTCAGAAGTGTCTTTTCAATGTGAAGGCAAACTGAGACTGAGGGGTTTTTGGAAAAACGTTGAACAAAAGACATTTCCCACACTTGGTTAAAACACATCATTTATCTACTGATTTTCATCAAATCTGTTAACATTAGGTATAAGGTACAGTGGACATGGTGGATGGCATATAGCAATATGATTTTAGTAATATATCATGAGGTGCTTTTTTTAAATGGATTTAGCAGGTAAAATTGGGCTACCTAATGGGATATAGCTGGAATAATCACCTTTTTGTTAAATAAATCTGAGGTAATAAATGTTAGTGTATGAAGACATTGAGTTTTCTGTTATTGGGCCTTCTTGGTTATTTTAATCTGGGATCTGCGAATTCTCATTTTCTTTATTTTATTCCTCATCATGTCGGACCAACTCTGCTGCTTTGGGGATTTTTTTTAGTACATCTGACATTTGGAAATTTAGACAATAGTATAGTTAAAATGAGATGTACCAAGTAAAGTATTTTTATTCTGATACATATTTTGGAATTCTTCTAAAATTCCTATTGAGTATCCTTGTTAAATTTAGTTGCATCCCAGGTTAAGACTTATTGGAGGCAGGCGCCATGGCTCAATAAGCTAATCCTCCACCTGCGGTGCAGGCACACCAAGTTCTAGTCCTGCTGGGAGAGCCAGATTCTGTCCCAGTTGCTCCTCTTCCAGTCCAGCTCTCTGCTATGGCCCAGGAGTGCAATGGAGGATGGCCAAAGTGCTTGGGCCCCGTACCTGCATGGGAGACCAGGAGGAAGCACTTGGCTCCTGGCTTTGGATCAGCGCCATGTGCCAGCTGCAGCACACTGGCGGCAGGGGTCACTAGGGGGTAAACCAACAGAAAAAGGAAGACCTTTCTCTCTGTCTCTCTCACTGTCCACTCTGCCTGTCAAAATAAAAAATAATTTTTATAAAAAGACTTATTGGAGCCACTTTAGTAATTATACCCATGAAACTTTGTTAATTAATGCAAATAGAACCTGGGAAAATTGATGTATATCTTATGCTGTAGAGACTTAAGATTGAACATCTTTTTTTATCTTTTTTAATTATATAATTTAAAAACAAATTTGAGATTTTTTTTTTACTTTACTAAGTCACAGCTCTGGCCCCATTAATATGACTTAACAATGTTTTTTCCTCTCAGACTTATCTCTATTGGTTCAGTTAACTGCATGTCTTTTCTTTAGATTCAGATTCTCTCAGCTGTCAAAGCTTATTCATCTTAATTCTGTTGTTCCTATTTCCCTCCCTTTTATTCTGTCCCTAGGCTAATTGAGGTCATGATTCTCCATTCCTTCTGTGTGGTGTCACAGTAGCCTTGAAGTGTTCTTTTTCTCTTCTGATTTCTAAAGAAAGAAATTATGTATTCCCCCAGTTTAGATATTTTAATAATGCACTCTAAAACAAAGGTTAAATGTTCTTAATTTGACAAGAATTTTCAGGGCCAGTGGTGTGGCATAGTGGGTAGAGCCACCACTTGCAGTGCTGGCAGCTCATATGGATCCAGATCTCTGCTAAAGCCTGGGAAAGCAGTAGAAGATGGCCCAAGTCCTGGGCCCCTGCACCCATGTGGGAGACCTGGAAGAAGCTCCTTGCTCCTGGCTTTGGATTGGCACAACTCTGGCCATTGCAGCCAACTGGGGAGAGAACCAGTGGATGGAAGACCCCTCTCTCTTCTCTGCCTCTCTCTGTGCAACTCTGACTTTAAAATAAATAAATAAATCTTTAAAAAAAGAATTTTTTCTAATTTTAGATTTGTTCTACTTCATTGCCACTTCAGGGTGTGTGTAAGGAGTGCATATCCAGTTTTTCTATTTTGGAATTTTGGGATTTTGTATTAGCTCTGCTGTGTATTCATTTTTCTTGAGCATTGGTGATATCTTCTCCTTAGTTGTATTAAGAGAGAGAGCAATAGCCCTCATGTCTTTTTAGGTAAGTAAGACATATTAAAAACAGAGCATTCAGTATACATTCATAGTATTTTGACTTGTTCAATTGATTTTCCTGAACTCCCTTGGATATTCTTGGTCTTTGCTGTACAACTTTCTATACTCATTAATTCTTTGATATTCCCAAATCCAGAAAATGAATGACTCAACAGCTGTGTTCCTGTATTTGCTGGGACTCAGGGTAAGAAGCAAAGTGGAGGTGTTCAGGAATCTAAAGGTACATGCTACATAGCAAAGCACATCATTTCCTATACAAAGTGACTGGGAAATCCAGAATCTTTTGCACACATATTGGATCCTGAACTATTACTGGACTATTCAGTAAGATTTTAATGTATTTATTTTCTGTGTGTGTGTTTGTATTTCTAAATAAACTCTGCTGGGCTACTTAACATTAACATGTATTGCAGAATTCTTTCATCAGTTTTTACTTTTAAAAAGTTTCTTTTTCAGTTTTATGGGAGAGGGTAGAAGTTTTCTGCTATGTAACTGAAAATTTATTCATTCATTAAACTTAAAAATATTTGTTGGAAATGGGTGGAATACTATTAATTCTTGTGTGATTTTCATGAAACTAAATACATTCTCTATTTTGTTTTGCTTAAAATTTCTGCATGTGTGGACTTCTTTTTTCCTTCTTGCCCCAAATCCCTTTGTGTATTGGGATGGCAAATGGGTTTTACACTGGAGAAAACATGTTATTTTGGCAAAGAAGTACTTAGCCTTCCTGCTTCAAGTATTCAAATATTGCATTGGAAATCAGTATATTTGTTTACTGTACAAATGTCCTTCATACAATTTTGTAATCTTCTGGGATGGGAGAGGAAGCAGGAAATAGGAGGGTTATGGGTGGGAGGGATGTTTTGGGGAGGGGAAGCCACTGTAATCCAAAAGCTGTACTTTGGAAATTTATATTTATTAAAAAAATTAAACAATTTTGTAATCTTCATCTTCCTTTTTATTTCATCCTTTTTAAAAAAAGATTCATTTATTTTACTTGAAAGTCAGAGTTACACAGAGAAGGAGAGAGAGAGAGGGAGAGCAGTCTTCCAACCACTGGTTCACTCCCCATTTGGCCACAATGGCTGGAGCTCTGCCAATACAAAGCCAGGAGCCAGCAGCTTCTTTTGGGTCTCCTATGCAGGTGCAGGAGCCCAAGGGCCTGGGCCATCCTCTACTGCTGGATAGTAAGTCTTACTTGCCTAAAAAGATGGATAGTAATTTGAGTAGCCAGGACTTGAACTGGCACCCAATTGGAATGTCAGCACTGCAAGCCACAGCTCTACTTGCTACTCCACAGCATCGGCCCCCTAAATTCTTATGAGTATTGCTACACGATTGGAATTTATAATTGATAATGCTGAACAATTGAAACTGTCTTATTTACAATTGTAGGACTGGATATGGCAGTTTTACTTGAAGTAAAGTATGTAGCCTGCTTATTGTATGATTTTCGGAAAAGCATGTATTTATATATAACAGCAGATCTGTTAATCATTTAAAAGTGAATTGTCATGATTACCCAGATGTAAAGAATGCAATATGTGCTAATGAGTTAGCAGTCACAGACATTTAGAATTAGAGGGATTTTAGAACTTTTTCAATACTGCAGTTTTTATGAAAAACTAATAATTTTTTTATTTGACAGGTAGAGTTATATACAGTGAGAAATCAGAAAGGTCTTCCTTCCATTGGTTCAGTCCCCAAATGGCTGCCACAGTTGGAGCTGTGCCCATCCAAAGCCAGGAGTCAGGTGCTTTCTCCTGGTCTCCCATCCGGGTGCAGGGCCCAAGCACTTGGGCCATCCTCAACTGCCTTCCTGGGCCATAGCAGAAAGCTGGACTGAAAGAGGAGCAACCAGGACTAGAACACTTTGCCCATAAGGGATACCAGCACCACAGGTGGAGAATTAACCAAGTGAGCCACGGCGCTGGCCCCCGATAAATTTACTCTTAACAAAATATCAAAATATCTTATTTAGTATAAAGTTAGTAGTGAAAAGAGACTACCTTGTTGAACACAGAAATTTGAGATTATATTTCTTGGTATTAATTTGCATCTTAAGGCTTATTGCCTAGTTTATTTCAATATTTCAATCTAATATTACTAATAATATCTTGTACTTAGTGGTTCACTGTGTGCCAGACAATATTCTTTTGATTTTTTAAAAGATTTATTTATTTATTTATTTGGAAGTCAGAGTTACACAGATAGTGAACAAGAGGAAGAGAGAGAGAGAGAGAGAGGTCCTCCATCTGCTGGTTCACTCCCCAGATGGCCTAAAAGGTCAGAGATATGCCAATCTGAAGCCAGGAGCCAGGACCTCTTCAGGGTCTCCCATGCAGATTCAGGGGCCCAAGGACTTGGGCCAACTTCCTACTGCTCTCCCAGGCTATAGCAGAGAGCTGAATGGAAAGTGGAGCAGCCTGGACTTGAACCGGCCTCCATATGGGATGCCCCCACTGCATGCAGTGGCTTTACTAGGTACACCACAGCACTGGCCTCAAGACAATGCTCTAAAATGATGCATTAATTATTCCCAAATATTGAAAAGTGGCATGGTACACATTTGAATGTGTTGTTTTGTACTAGTTGTAGAAACAGTTTAAAATATATTTATATTTAAAAATGTAAGCTTTGATCTAAAGGTTTACTTTCCCTTAAGGTGCCTGTTTGGAAACTGAGAGATCATTGAAGTCTCAAGATAGAGTACAACTGATCTTATCCAAGCCTCCTTTATCACATGAGGATGCTAAATGCCAAGCCCAGAGAAGTTAAGTGAACTGTTCAAGGTCACATAGGTAAGTTGTGGCAGGGATAATTCTGTATTAGCATTAGGTATCCTGATACATAGGCCACTGTTCTGTCAATTTTGTACTCCTTCTGGAGTTAAAGATTCTAAGTTGTGGAAAATTGAATTTGGAAATTTAGTGGTTGCTATGTTGTTATGGTGAGAAATTTCTGTGTATAGCTATGAGTTGCTTAAATTTTATTCAATATATTTTTCTAGTATGTTTGCTATTTATTTGAAATGTATAACAAGTAGCTTCATCTATTTGCCAAAAGAATTTTTTGAAGATTTATTTATATTATTTGAAAGTCAGAATTACACACAGAGAGAAGGACAGGCAGAGAGAGTGGTCTTCCATTCACTGGTTCACTCCACAGTTGGCCTCCATGGCTGGAGCTGTGCTGACTGGAAGGCAGGAGCCAGGAGCCTCTTCCTGGTCTCCTATACAGGTGCAGGGGCCCAAGGACTTGGACCATTTTATAATGCTTTCCCAGGCCATAGCAGAGAGCTGGATAGGAAGTGGAGCAGCCAGGTCTTGAACTGATGCCCCTATGGAATACCAGCACTGCAGGTGGCAGCCTCACCCACTATGGCACAGTGCCAGCCCTTGCCAAAAGAATTTATAGAAGCTATTCCATATATACACTTAACAATTATTTAGTTACTTGACACGAACTATCCCTGCATATTTGAAAATTTTGAATGGTATCACTTGGGTTTTAAGAATGTTATATTTTAGGTCTCTTAATATTTTTAGTGATGATGTTTTAAAGGCCCTTTCTGTTTTATGAAAAATGATAAGGATTTTGTTTTACAATGGCCATAGTATTACTACTTAAAGCAATAGATTAAATAACACTTTTAAACAAAGTCATTTAATACTGAATTCTAACACACTGGTATATTTTAAAGTGAGAAACCGGATTTCTTTCAGATAATCTAAAGAAGAATGATAATCAAAATTGAAGACATCTATAGTTTTTAATCACTTGTTTTAAATATTGGTCATAATGGTCCAATTTTGAGTTTAATTTTAATTAGCTTTTAAATGATTCAATATGTTTTATAGAAAAAATTCGGAGAACATAATTATATACTCAACCTCCCTCCCTTCTTTTTCCTTCTTTGTCATTTTTTTTAGCTTATGAAATGACATTTTCAGTTTACATTACATTAAAAAGGGTTGTTGAGTCAAGGGACAAGTTTAACAGGCAAAAAGCAAAAAGATCCTAATTTAGAGGGAATACAGACAATGGCTCTAAACAATATTTGAATATCACATCTAAACAATATTTGAAGAAATTGATAAATATTTTAATTTCTCCTACTAAAATGCTCAAAGTCTTTAATGATTTATCAAATATTAGTGCAAAATTATGGATTTAAATGATCCCAAAAAGTGATGAATTTTTGTGTAATAAAGTCCAATTTTTGTCAAGGCTTTTTGACAGTCTCACAGAAAACTTATGTTTGTGAATGGGAAGAATAATACCAAAATATCCATACTACCAAAAGCAATTTGCAAATTCAATGCAATCCCAATCAACATACCAACGATGTTCTCAGAGCTAGAAAAAATGATGCTAAAATTCACATAGAAACATGAGAGATGCTTAACATCTAAAGCAATATTATAAAGCAAAAAAAAGCTGGAGACATCACACCATATTTTAAGACATATTACAGGGGTCAGCACTATGACAAAGCAGGTAAAGTCACCGTCTGCAGTGCCGGCATCTCATATGGGTGCCAGTATGTTTCCCAGCTGCTCCACTTCTTATACCCCTCTCTGGTATAGCCTGAGAAAAAAGTAGAAAATGGCCAAAGTCTTTGGGCCCCTGCACCTGCATAGAGACCTGGAAGAAGCTCCTGACACTTGGATTCAGATCAACAGAGCTCCGGCCATTGTGGCCATTTGGGGAGTAAACCAGTGGATGGAAGACCTCTCTCTCTCTCTGCCTCTACCTCTCTGTAACTCTGCCTTTCAAATAAATAAACTGCAAAAAAAAAAAAAAGAAGAAGTGTTAGCACTGATATAATAACAGACACATAGTTCAATGGAAAAGACTTGGTAGCATAGAAATAAACCCAAATTTCTACCAGCAACTCATATTTAACAAAGGAACTAAAATGAACTGGAGAAAGAAGAATCTCTTTCACAAGTGGTGCAGAGGAACTTGATTATCCATATGTAGAAGCCTGAAAAGAGACTCCAACATCTCTTACACTATGTGAAAGTGAACTCATAGTGAATTAAAATGTAATCATAAGACCCAAACCCAAGTAAACATAGGGGAACTCTAAATATTGTCAACACACAATAGCTTTTGGGTAAGATTCCAATAGCAATAGTCACAAAAATAAAAACAGAGACATTTGAGTATATCCAACTAAGATACTTCTTCACAACAAAGTAAACATCAGAGTGTAGATACAATGAACAGATGGCAGGAAAAATTAAAACTCTGAATGTTTACAGATTTCCAGAACATTTACATGAATTGGAAAAACTCCAAAAAATACAGTGAAGAAACATCTGAATAGACATTTCTCAGAAGAAATGTAAATGGTCAAAACATGTGAATATGCCCGATGTCACTAGCCATTATGTAAATATAAATCAGAGCACCATATCAGTCTCCAACACCTGTGGGAGAATACAACACTCAGGTGTTTGTGTGTGCAGCAAGTGGGTTTAGAGGACCCTGTTCACCTCTGGAGAGCAGAGTCTACAGGGAGGTAAAGAAACCTTACTGCGCAGGGGCATGCTAATCTTCTCTGTATCGTTCCAATTTTAGTATATGTGCTGCCGAAGCAAGCACATGTGCTGCCGAAGTGAGAAAGAGATGAAAAGAATTTATCTCAGCTAGCCACTAATATTCAAGAAACAAGGTCTTCAGGAAAGCCAACTCAACTGACATTTTCATGTCATTGTTAAATAAAGGAAAAATTATCTAGGTTCAGCAATACGTAGTTTATAAGAGAAAGACTACAGAGTAATTTCCTTGGCATAGAAATAACTTTGTCTTTTTTTTTTTTATCTATGAGGGCTTGGTATCACCACCACACACCCACATCCCATATACAAATGCCTGGCTTGAGTGGTAGCTTCTCTGCTTTGAGGCAAGTTTCTGCTAGTGTGCACCCTGGGAGGAGACGGAGGATGGCAGAAGTGCTTGGGTCCTTGCACCCAAATGGGACATCCAGAATGAATTCCCAGTTCCTGGTTTTGGCTTGGTCAAGCTTTGGCTATTGCAAGTGTCTGGGGAGTGAAACAGTGGTTCCCTCTTCCTGTCACTCTGCCTTTCAAATCAATAACTGTTGTTGGTAATGACTAATAATGATATTCACTGATTGTCAAATTTTGAATCTATTAATTATAGACAATTTCTCTTTGTAATTTTAAACTTTCATAATGTTCTGTTGCCAATTTCATCACTAGAAATAAAAACTTTTCCTCAAAAAAAAAAAAGAAACCTTACTGCTTTCCTAATGTGCTTATTAAGTTCTTGACCAGCGCCTGTTAGTCTTGCTACAAACTTTCTAGTCTTACTACTTTCCTTCTTCTTCCTCTTCTCTGTGACTTGTAAAATAGTATACATTCTATATACTGTGGATACTTTTGATTTATTTTATTCCTTCAGTCTCCTATGAAGTTCCTCCACAAAAGCACAGCCCTTAAGATATTCATTCATTTATGCAGTCTGCAGATTTCATGAGCTACTAAATTCCAAGTAGTATGTTAAAGGCAAGATCTGGGCCTAAGAGAAAAGTGGTCTAAATTCTGTGCCTAGAAGAGGATTTGGGACATAGTAGAACTTCAGTGAAGTGCTATGTGAATGACATGCACTCATTAAATGAGTAATCTAAAGCATACACTTCATTTAAGCAACACAGCAGCCCTACTCACCTCAGGTAGAGCAATTGAGAGGAATAATGTGAACAAAAATAAGACATCAATAAGTTGAATAATAACAGAGAAAAACAAAATGAGATAGATGCCAACATTACTGAGCTATTTTTGAGGAATTAAATTGATAGAGGGGCTGGCATTGTGGCCAAGTGGGGAAAGCTGCAATCTGTGAGGCCAGCATAACATCTGAGTTCCACTTTGAGTTTAGGAATCTCCACTTCCAATTTAGCTCACTGCTAAACACCTGGGAAACCAGCAGAAGATGGACGAAGGACTTGGGTCCTTGCCACTGATGTGGGAGACTTGGATGAAGCTCCTGACTCCAGCATGCCCCAGGCTCAACTGTTGAAACTCTCTGGGGTGTGAGCCAGCAGATGAAAGCTATCTATGTCTTTCCCTCTCTCTCTAAATCCACCTTTCAAATAATAAAGATTTAATAAACAAATTAACTGATTTCAAAATACACAAAAACGTGAACAATACTATATCATTTTTATGCCAAACTGATAAAAAATAACAAATGCTAGAGAGCACATGGGAAAAGAAAACCGTCATATATGGTGGGTGAAAACACAAGTTAGTACAGATGTTATGCAGAACAGTATGGTCATTCCTTAAAAAGGATAAAAATTGGGCCGGCGCTGTTGTGCAGTGAGTTAAAGCCCTGGCCTGAAGGGCCAGCATCCCATTTGGGTGCCAGTTCTAGTTCCAGCTGCTCTTCTTCCAATACAGCTCTCTGCTATCTCCTGGGATAGCAGTAGAAGATGGCCCAAGTCCTTGGGCCCATGCACCCATGTGGGAGACCCAGAGGAAGCTCCTGTCTCCAGGTTTCAGAATGGCATAACTCTGGCCTTTGTAGTCATCTGTAGAGTGAACCAGCTGATGGAGGACCTCTCTGTGTCTCTACCTCTATTGTAACTCTTTCAAATAAATAACAAAAATTTCAAATAAGATAAAAATTGACCTACCATGTGAGAGTTATCTTGCTCTTGGCTATATATAATAAGGAAATTTTATTAGAAGGAAAGGAGGAGAGCATATCAAAGATACAGCAATTTTCCCATAACACAGCCACTATAACACAGTTCACTGCAGCCAGGATTTGAAACCAATCTAGCTGTCCATCAGTGAAAAACAATGGACAGGGCAACCTCTTTTAGATACAAAAAAAGAACAAAATATTATTAAATTAATTGAAATAAGCCAGAAGCAGGAACACAAATGTCACCTGGTCCTTGTCACATGTGGAAGTGAAAGAAAATAATGGATCTGAACACAGAACTGTGATTACTAGAGGCTGAGAAGGGAAGCAGCTAGGGATAGAGGGGGATTGGATAATAGATATCAAAAATCAAAGAGGCAGAAAGAACTTCTGGTGTTCCATAATATAATGAGATGACTACATTCAACCATATTAGGTTCTGTGTAAAGAACTGAAGGAGAGGAGCTGGTAGTCTCAAATCATGGAGAAGAATTAGAAACTGTAGTTGCTTGGGGGCCAGCATTGTGGCACAGTGGGCTAACACCCTGGCCTGAAGCACCAGCATCCCATGTGGGTACCAGTTCTAGTCCTGGCTGCTCCTCTTCTGATCCAACTCTCTGCTACGGCCTGGGAAAGCAGTAGAAGATGGCCCAAGTCCTTGGGTCCCTGCACCCAAGTGGGAGATCTGGAAGAAGCTCCTGGTTCCTGGCATCAGATTGGCAGAGCTCCGGCCATTGTGGCCATCTGGGGAGTGAACCAGCAGAGGAAGACCTCTCTCTCTCTCTGCTGCTACTTCTCTCTGTAACTCTGTCTTTCAAATAAATAACTCTTTAAAAACTTAATAAAACTGTAGTTGCTTAGATTGATCACTTTTTACTGCATAAATGTGTGCAAATATTGCACTACACCCTGTAATAATGCATGACTAGGACACATTAATCACAAATTATTTCAATGAAATTTTAAAAATTAGAAGCATTTCTTTATATTAACAATGAACTATTAGAAAATGAAATTAGAGAAACATTTCCATGCATAGCAGCATAAGAACCAGGAACCAATGTCTTCAATGTTATCAGTGATGAATCAGATTCATAGACCCCAGCACTCAGTTTTTGCCATATACCTTACCATGGCAATTGTGGGCATATAGTAGTAAATCAATGGACAGGAATCCTTTGTCTCTAAATCTGCTAAATAAATAAACATGGAATTCATCAAAGAAAAAGAGATATCAATTTGGATGCCAGGCACAAAAACACATGCACTTGAGCTATCCTCCAGTTTGTGATGCCAACAAATCTTTCAGACATGTTACATTTTCAGAGACTTTTCTGTAATCTTGCTAAGCTTTCTGGAAATCTGCCTTATAGCAAAGGGTTTCCCAATTCCATTACACTCATGATTTTTCTTTTGTGTGAGTTATTAGTTTACCATCTAGAGATAATTTATGGTACAAAACTTTTCTATGCATGCATGTTTTCTCATTTGTGAGTCTATTCATGGGAATTGAAGACTGATTTATAACAGAAATACATTTTCCAAATTCATTGCATAGACTTTTGTTCCTTATGAATTCTCTGAAGTCTGTTGATGTCTAATTTCTGGCTAAAGGTTTTATTGTATTTACAGCATGCAAAGACTATCACCTTTTGTGAATTCTGTATCTATACAAGCCTGAAATAAAGAAAATGTTTTTGCACAATCAGTATACGCCTAAGAAACCACCTGTGTCAATTCTCTGATGTACCATTGACTTCTGACTCTAATAATATTTATAAGCTTTCTCCTTTACATGAGTCTCTGTTGGATAGGATGTGATTTCCAGCAAAAGGTTTTGTCACAATACTTACATGAATTTTGGAGAAAAGCTCTTCCACATTCATTATATTGTTAAGGTCTCTCCCTTGTTCAAATTCCATGATGGATTATGAGGCATTACCTATGTGAAATGACTTTCTCACATTTATTTCATTCATTAGATATATATGTTGTGCATTCTGATATAAGGAGAGATTTGGGCAGAGCTTTCCAACACTCATTACACCCATAAGGTTTCTCTCCCACGTGAATTCCCTGTTGTCGTATGAGGTATGGCTTCTAATTAAAGGGATTTTACTTTCAAAGGAGTTTTTCCCTATATGAATTTGATGATGTACAATGAGGGCTGAATTATGGTAAAAGGCTCTGAGTCATTACATTCATAAAGTTGCTCCCCATGAGAATTCTTTTATGTTTGATGAGGTCTGATTTGCACCACAAAGGCTATTCACATGTATTACATTCATGCATTTCTCCCCTTGGTGAATTCTCTAATATTTCATGAGATATAACTTGCACAAAAAGGTCAAGTAGAAAATTCCCTGTGTGGATACTCTGATATCTTATGAGTTATGAAGTACAGCAAAGAGGCTTTCCACCATCCTTCCATCCATAAAACCTACCTAAATTGAGCAACAAAGATATAGAAAACGTAAACACACACATAACCAGATGGAAATGATATCAGTAATAAAGACCCTCGCCGCCAAGAAAACCCCAGGACTGGATGGCTTCACTGCTGAATTCTAACAGACATTTAAAGCACTAACTGCAATTCTTCTCAAGTTATTCAAAACAATTGAGAGAGAGGCGATTCTCCCAAATTCTTTCTATGAAGCCAACATCACCTTCATTCCTAAACTTGAAAAAAGTGCAACAAAGAAAGTAATTATAGACCAATTTCCCTGATGAACATACATGCAAAGATCTGCAACAGAATTCTGGCCAATTGAATCCAACAATGCATCAGAAAGATCATCCACCCAGACCAAGTGGGATTTATCCTTGGTATGCAAGGATGGAACCAAAGGCTTTTCCACAGTCATTTCCTTTATAAGCTTTCTCCATGGTGTGAAGGCTCTGATACTTTCTGAGGTTTGACTTCTCAGCAAAGGTTTTTCCACAGTCGTTGCAATCATAAGGTTTCCCCCAGTACAAATTGTCTGATGCTTTGTGAGCTTTGATTTCTCAGCAAAGGCTTTTCCACAATGATTGCATTCATAAGGTTTCTCCCCTCTGTGAATTCTCTGATGATTTATGAGGTTTGCCTTCTGGCCAAAGGATTTTCCATAGTCATTGCATTCATAAGGTTTCTCACCTGTGTGAATTCTCTGATGATTTATGAGGTGTTTCTTCTGGCCAAAGAACTTCCCACAGTCATTACATTTGTAAGATTTCATCCCTGTGTGAATTCTCTGATGTCTAATGAGATCTGACTTCTGGTGAGTGGTTTCCACACAATCATTACACACATGAGGGTTTTCCACAATATGAGTGCTGTGATGGAGGGTATGGCAGAATTTAATACTGAATGACTTCCCACAAGGTTTACATGCATAGGATTTCTTCCCTATATTTGGTCTATGATTCAGTCTAACATGTGATTGGTAAATGACAGGTTCCACAGTCCCAATATACTTATAAATGTTCTCTCTTTTCAGGTGAATACAATCAGAATTCCACAGTCAGTCAGCTGGGAGGGGTGGATGAATCCGGAAACAGCTGGTTTCCTTGTACTAAAACAAGCGCCATATCACAAAGGACTCTTACATTTCTTTTTCTTTTTTGCATTTTTCACATTTTCTTATTTATCATGGTTTATAATAAATTTTCTGATGTGGGTTGTGGTTTTGAGGCTGGCTTAAGGAGTTCAGGGAACCAGAGGAATGGTCTTTTTCAATTAGGGCACAGCTGTTGGCTCTCTCCAATTCTGGCTTTCTGTCATTGCTTTGGGTGCCTCAGCCAATTTTTCGTTTTGAGCAACTTTTTCCTAAGTGTTTTGTTGGTCTGAGTTGGTTTTGCCTTTTTCCTTTTCAAATTGTGTATTCTGATGCAATACAAACAAGGGTTTAGAACGAGGATCCATTATGAAATTGAAAAACAGAACATACTGGGTTTTGATGATTAGAAATCATAGGCAACATGACCAAGATGAGTTTTTGGGTTTTGGAAAATGACATAGAACCCTTCCACTGAGGGGCAGATATTAATTTCCTCCAAATCGAGAGTGAGTGCGATTTTCAGGTGAATTCAATCAGAATTCCACAGCCAGTCAGCTAGGAAGGGTGGATGAATCCGGAAACAGCTGGTTTCCTTGTGTCTAAATCCAGCCAAATATCACAAAGGACTCTTGCATTTCTTTGGCTTTTTTCTCATTTTTCTTTTTTTCATGGTTTGTAATGAATTTTCTGATGTGAGCTTTGGTTTTGAGGCTGCAATATGGAGTTCAGGGCACCGGAGGAATGGTCTTTTTGAAACACGGCACAGCTGTTGGCGTGCTCCAATTCTGGCTTTTGTCATTGTTTTGGGTGCCTCAGCTAACTTTTGGTTTCTTGAGTGGCAATTTCCTAAATGATTTCTGGGTCTCAGTCGGTTTTGCCTTCTTATTCCCAAATTTTGTATTCTGATGCAATACAAGCAAGATATTGGACAGAGTAGCCATTA